>NC_091382.1:2667725-2919780 GCF_038502225.1 Cherax quadricarinatus
CATAAACTGATCAGGAGAATACATCTCAACTTTATTAATGATAAAATAAAATGTCGTAGTAATATTGAGGAAACAAACTTGAATACCACTTTGAGTACAGGAAACCGATCCTACATTTATTCATCTTCAACAATGCAAAAAAAAAAAAAAAAAAAAAAAAAAATGAAAAAAAACATTGCAATATCAGAGAAATACTAGTTCCTATTTGAACTTGAGTACAGGTAACATCTCTTTGAATCTGATCTTACATTTCCTTGCCTTCAATCCTGCAAAATCATCTATCACATCATCAAAATCAATGATTTTCCCTATTTAGGCTTATTTGTACTCTGTAATCATATAATAGGCTATATAGAACGAAGGATTCTTTTTTTATGTTGGTGCAGCACTGTTTTGGGCATTAGTGTCACCTTTAGAGGCTTTATGGTGTCATCCCCTAAATGGTGTCACCCGGGGTGCCCCCCCCCCTTATGACGCCTCTGGTACTGGCTGTCTTCCACTGAGGCAGGGTGACTTAAAAAGAAAACAAAAATTTTTTTTCACATTTAGTAATGTATACAGAAGGGATACTAGCCCTTTACTTCTGGCATTTTAGTTACCTCTTATGACACGCATGACTTACGGAGGAATCACCTTGAATTTGTCCAAATAATTAAGCACTTGCTAGAGGCAGGTTTGTCTGGGCTGAAGCCTTCAGTTGTAATCACCGAGTTGTTTACAGGATCAAGACTTAACTCATACTTTCTAAAACACAGGATTCTCTTGCTTTATGTGGATTTGCTAATATGCAATGTCCCATTTCTATCAGTAATTCTTTTTGTGTAGTACACATTCGCCGTATGCAGTGTGTTTTTTGCAAAACTTATTGAAAACTTTTATCAGTGAAGTTAAATTTTAATGATTTGAGTCAGAATAGTACAGCTTCCACTTATCTTTTCCTCAAGGGAGATTCCTTGATTCTGGTGAGGGGCTCAGTTAGGTTAGGTTAGCAGGTGTATAAATTTCATAGAGTACTGTATTTCAGTTGAAAATCTATGTAGTGAAATTAATGCACTAATACAAAATAGTTTTTAGTTATGGGTATGTAGATATTGGTGCAATGAATGTATCCTTTTTTTTCAGATTCGTCATCATGTATACACAGCTGTAGCAGCACAAGTTATAGATTACGATGGCATTTTAAACCGCATGTCCAGCGTCAAATGGGACGTCAGTGATCTCATGAGTCAACACAGCCAGTATGTTGACATCTTGTTGAGACAATTGCAGGTGCGCATATAGTAATATACTTTATCTTCTGTATGACCTTTTAATTTGGATTTCTTGATGCTAGTTAAGGGCTCTTGCTCCTGTGATTTGTAGATCCCTTTCTATTTCTCAAATCAAATATGATTACAGCACCTCTAATTTTTTAGGCATAGTATGACCCCTATAGGTTTAGCGCTTTCCATACCACAACATAATGAGTCTTGTGAAGGGTACTTGTTCTAAGAAAAAGCAGCTGCCATGTTCTTCCTTGGATCAAGCCTGACTGACTCATTTCTCAAATTAGATATGACTAAAAATACATTATTTTTCTTGAAATGCATTTATTTTATTTACAGTAGCGAAAAATATCCTTTATACTCAGTGCTTTAATTCACAGTAATGCATTTGAAAATGTAAAATATTACCCTGCCTCGGTGGGAGACGGCCGACTTCTTAAAAAAAAAAAAAAAAAATTACCCTATTTTCTGGCACACGAGGCACACAAGCATATGGGACAAAAAATGATGTTTCCAAGCATTTGTAATGTAACTTTAGTAAACAACCGCTAAAATGTAACCCAAAGCCTACCCTTGACCCTGACCTTGAACATATAAGTTACAGGCTGATTTTCCAAGATTTTTTTTTTTGTGAGGAAAAAAAAAAAGTGCGCCTATATGCCAGAAAATACAAGAGTTTATACTTTGCCTCAAACTCTACCCTCCCATCATCAGATCAAATCTGATTACTGTACTTCTCATTCCAAAGGTTTAGTATCCCCTAGTGAGTGTAACTCGCCTCAAAGTAGAAACAAAAAAATTCTTCAATTTTAAAAGAGATTTTGTGTTTCTCTTCTGGTCAGGTGCTGAGCATGCGTCTAGAGGAAATGAGCCGCGTGTCTCCCATCCCTAGTGAAGCGTACACAGCACTGTGGGAGTGTATAGTACGCATTACTAACCGTACTCTCCTGGAGGGGTTTTCTGGAGCTCGCAGGTGTACTAATGAAGGACGATCACTCATGCAACTTGATTATCAGGTAATACACTAGTGATATTATTAATTACTTATTACAGTTGATTTTTTAACGTACCGGCTGTATCCTACCAAGGCAGGGTGACTTAAAAAGAAAAATGAATTCCTCTCTGTTAAACTTATTAAATCCATATGGCATGAACTAATAGAATATTCAATTCTCTTGTATCATTGTAAACTACTAAATTTAAAATTACACCTCACCTAAGTGATTATATGTACAAAATTACTCATACTGTTTTTTTTTTTTTTTTTCTTAACAAGTCGGCCGTCTCCCACCGAGGCAGGGTGACCCAAAAAAGAAAGAAAATCCCCAAAAAGAAAATGCTTTCATCATCATTCAACACTTTCACCTCACTCACACATAATTACTGTTTTTGCAGAGGTGCTCAGAATACAACAGTTTAGAAGCATATACGTATAAAGATACACAACATATCCCTCCAAACTGCTAATATCCCAAACCCCTCCTTTAAAGTGCAGGCATTGTACTTCCCATTTCCAGGACTCAAGTCCGACTATATGAAAATAACCGGTTTCCCTGAATCCCTTCACTAAATATTACCCTGCTCACACTCCAACAGATTGTCAGGTCCCAAGTACCATTCGTCTCCATTCACTCCTATCTAACACGCTCACGCACGCTTGCTGGAAGTCCAAGCCCCTCGCCCACAAAACCTCCTCTACCCCCTCTCTCCAACCCTTTCGAGGACGACCCCTACCTCGCCTTCCTTCCCCTATAGATTTGTATGCTTTCCATGTCATTCTACTTTGATCCATTCTCTCTAAATGACCAAACCACCTCAACAACCCCTCTTCTGCCCTCTGACTAATACTTTTATTAACTCCACACCTTTTTCTAATTTCCACACTCCGAATTTTCTGCATAATATTTACACCACACATTGCCCTTAATAAATGTATGGAAGAAGGTAAGGTACCTAGGGATTGGCAGAGAGCATGCATAGTTCCTTTGTATAAAGGCAAAGGGGATAAAAGAGAGTGCAAAAATTATAGGGGGATAAGTCTGTTGAGTGTACCTGGTAAAGTGTATGGTAGAGTTATAATTGAAAGAATTAAGAGTAAGACGGAGAATAGGATAGCAGATGAACAAGGAGGCTTTAGGAAAGGTAGGGGGTGTGTGGACCAGGTGTTTACAGTGAAACATATAAGTGAACAGTATTTAGATAAGGCTAAAGAGGTCTTTGTGGCATTTATGGATTTGGAAAAGGCGTATGACAGGGTGGATAGGGGGGCAATGTGGCAGATGTTGCAAGTGTATGGTGTAGGAGGTAGGTTACTGAAAGCAGTGAAGAGTTTTTACGAGGATAGTGAGGCTCAAGTTAGAGTATGTAGGAAAGAGGGAAATTTTTTCCCAGTAAAAGTAGGCCTTAGACAAGGATGTGTGATGTCACCGTGGTTGTTTAATATATTTATAGATGGGGTTGTAAGAGAAGTAAATGCGAGGGTCTTGGCAAGAGGCGTGGAGTTAAAAGATAAAGAATCACACACAAAGTGGGAGTTGTCACAGCTGCTCTTTGCTGATGACACTGTGCTCTTGGGAGATTCTGAAGAGAAGTTGCAGAGATTGGTGGATGAATTTGGTAGGGTGTGCAAAAGAAGAAAATTAAAGGTGAATACAGGAAAGAGTAAGGTTATGAGGATAACAAAAAGATTAGGTGATGAAAGATTGAATATCAGATTGGAGGGAGAGAGTATGGAGGAGGTGAACGTATTCAGATATTTGGGAGTGGACGTGTCAGCAGATGGGTCTATGAAAGACGAGGTGAATCATAGAATTGATGAGGGAAAAAGAGTGAGTGGTGCACTTAGGAGTCTGTGGAGACAAAGAACTTTGTCCTTGGAGGCAAAGAGGGGAATGTATGAGAGTATAGTTTTACCAACGCTCTTATATGGGTGTGAAGCGTGGGTGATGAATGTTGCAGCGAGGAGAAGGCTGGAGGCAGTGGAGACGTCATGTCTGAGGGCAATGTGTGGTGTGAATATAATGCAGAGAATTCGTAGTTTGGAAGTTAGGAGGAGGTGCGGGATTACCAAAACTGTTGTCCAGAGGGCTGAGGAAGGGTTGTTGAGGTGGTTCGGACATGTAGAGAGAATGGAGCGAAACAGAATGACTTCAAGAGTGTATCAGTCTGTAGTGGAAGGAAGGCGGGGTAGGGGTCGGCCTAGGAAGGGTTGGAGGGAGGGGGTAAAGGAGGTTTTGTGTGCGAGGGGCTTGGACTTCCAGCAGGCATGCGTGAGCGTGTTTGATAGGAGTGAATGGAGACAAATGGTTTTTAATACTTGACGTGCTGTTGGAGTGTGAGCAAAGTAACATTTATGAAGGGATTCAGGGAAACCGGCAGGCCGGACTTGAGTCCTGGAGATGGGAAGTACAGTGCCTGCACTCTGAAGGAGGGGTGTTAATGTTGCAGTTTAAAAACTGTAGTGTAAAGCACCCTTCTGGCAAGACAGTGATGGAGTGAATGATGGTGAAAGTTTTTCTTTTTCGGGCCACCCTGCCTTGGTGGGAATCGGCCGGTGTGATAATAAATAATAAAAAAACATTGCCCTTAAACAGGACATCTCCACTGCCTCCAACCGTCTCCTCGCTGCTGCATTTACCACCCAAGCTTCACACCCATATAAGAGTGTTGGTACTACTATACTTTCATACATTCCCTTCTTTGCCTCCATAGATAACGTTTTTTGACTCCACATATACCTCAACGCACCACTCACCTTTTTTCCCTCATCAATTCTATGATTAACCTCATCCTTCATAAATCCATCCGCCGACACGTCAACTCCCAAGTATCTGAAAACATTCACTTCTTCCATACTCCTCCTCCCCAATTTGATATCCAATTTTTCTTTATCTAAATCATTTGACACCCTCATCACCTTACTCTTTTCTATGTTCACTTTCAACTTTCTACCTTTACACACATTCCCAAACTCATCCACTAACCTTTGCAATTTTTCTTTAGAATCTCCCATAAGCACAGTATCATCAGCAAAAAGTAACTGTGTCAATTCCCATTTTGAATTTGATTCCCCATAATTTAATCCCACCCCTCTCCCGAACACCCTAGCATTTATTTCTTTTACAACCCCATCTATAAATATATTAAACAACCATGGTGACATTACACATCCCTGTCTAAGACCTACTTTTACTGGGAAGTAGTCTCCCTCTCTTCTACACACCCTAACCTGAGCCTCACTATCCTCATAAAAACTCTTTACAGCATTTAGTAACTTACCACCTATTCCATATACTTGCAACATCTGCCACATTGCTCCTCTATTCACTCTATCATATGCCTGTTCTAAATCCATAAATGCAATAAAAACTTCCCTCCCTTTATCTAAATACTGTTCACATATATGCTTCAATGTAAACACTTGATCTACACATCCCCTACCCACTCTGAAACCTCCTTGCTCATCCGCAATCCTACATTCTGTCTTACCTCTAATTCTTTCAATTATAGTTCTACCGTACACTTTTCCTGGTATACTCAGTAAACTTATTTCTCTATAATTTTTACAATCTCTTTTGTCCCCTTTCCCTTTATATATAATGGCTATACATGCTCTCCGCCAATCCCTAGGTACCTTCCCCTCTTTCATACATTTATTAAACAAAAGTACCAACCACTCCAACACTATATCCCCCCTGCCTTTAACATTTCTGTCATGATCCCATCAGTTCCAGCTGCTTTACCCCCTTTCATTCTACATAATGCCTCACGTACCTCCCCCACACTTACATTCTGCTCTTCTTCACTCCTAAAAGATGGTATACCTCCCTGGCCAGTGCATGAAATTACTGCCTCCCTTTCTTCGCCGACATTTAAAAGTTCCTCAAAATATTCTCGCCATCTACCTAATACCTCCATCTCCCCATCTACTAACTCCCCTACTCTGTTTTTAACTGACAAATCCATACTTTCCCTATTCTTTCTTAACTTGTTTAACTCGCTCCAAAATTTTTTCTTATTTTCATTAAAATTTCTTGACAGTGCCTCTCCCACTCTATCATCTGCTCTCCTTTTGCACTCTCTCACCACTCTCTTCGTCTTTCTTTTACTCTCCATATACTCTGCTCTTCTTATAACACTTCTGCTTTGTAAAAACCTCTCATAAGCTAACTTTTTCTCTTTTATCACACCCTTTACTTCATCATTCCACCAATCACTCCTCTTTCCACCTGCCCCCACCCTCCTATAACCACAAACTTCTGCCCCACATTCTAATACTGCATTTTTAAAACTATTCCAACCCTCTTCAACCCCCCCACTACTCATCTTTGCACTAGCCCACCTTTCTGCCAATAGTTGCTTATGTCTCCCCCGAACTTCCTCCTCCCTTAGTTTATACACATTCACCTCCCTCTTACTTGTTGTTGCCACCTTCCTCTTTTCCCATCTACCTCTTACTCTAACTGTAGCTACAACTAAATAATGATCCAATATATCAGTTGCCCCTCTATAAACATGTACATCCTGGAGCCTACCCATCAGCCTTTTATCCACCAATACATAATCTAACAAACTACTTTCATTATGTGCTACATCATACCTTGTATATTTATTTATCCTCTTTTTCATAAAGTATGTATTACTTATTACCAAATCTCTTTCTACACATAGCTCAATTAAAGGCTCCCCATTTACATTTACCCCTGGCACTCCAAATTTACCTACCACTCCCTCCATAACATTTTTACCCACTTTAGCATTGAAATCCCCAACCACCATTACTCTCACACTTGATTCTAAACTCCCCATGCATTCACTCAACATTTCCCAAAATCTCTCTCTCTCCTCTACACTTCTTTCTCCTCCAGGTGCATACACGCTTACTATAACCCACTTTTCACATTCAATCTTTATTTTACTCCACATAATCCTTGAATTAATACATTTATAGTCCCTCTTTCCTGCCATAGCTTATCCTTCAACATTATTGCTACTCCTTCTTTAGCTCTAACTCTATTTGAAACCCCTGACCTAATCCCTTTTATTCCTCTCCATTGAAACTTTCCCACCCCCTTCAGCTTTGTTTCACTTAAAGCCAGGACATCCAGCTTCTTCTCATTCATAACATCCACAATCATCTCTTTCTTATCATTTGCACAACATCCATGCACATTCAGACTTCCCATTTTGACAATTTTCTTCTTCTTATTCTTTTTAGTAATCTTTACAGGAAAAAGGGTTACTAGCCCATTGTTCCCGTCATTTTAGTTGACGTTTACAACACGCATGGCTTACGGAGGAAAGATTCTTATTCCACTTCCCCATGGATATAAAAGGAAAAGTAATAAGACCAAGAACTATTAAGATAAAATCAAAGAAAACTCAGATGAGTGTGTATAAATAAATGTGTACATGTATGTGTAGTGTGACCTAAGTGTAAGTAGAAGTAGCAAGACATACCTGTAATCTTGCATATTTATGAGACAGACAAAAGACACCAGCAATCCTACCATCACAGCCGTATCCCACCAAGGCAGGGTGGCCCAAAAAGAAAAACGAAAGTTTTTCTTTTTAAATTTAGTAATTTGTACAAGAGAAGGGGTTACTAGCCCCTTGCTCCTGGCATTTTAGTCGCCTCTTACAACACGCATGGCTTACGGAGGAAGAATTCTGTTCCACTTCCCCATGGAGATAAGAAATAAACAAGAACAAGCACTAGAAAGAAAATAAAAGAAAACCCAGAGGGGTGTGTATATATATATATATATATGCTTGTATACATGTATGTGTAGTGTTATCTAAGTGTAAGTAGAAGTAGCAAGACATACCTGTAATCTTGCATATTTATGAGACAGACAAAAGACACCAGCAATCCTACCATCATGTAAAACAATTACAGGCTTTTGTTTTACATTCACTTGGCAGGACGGTAGTACCTCCCTGGGTGGTTGCTGTCTACCAACCTACTACCTACTGTTATTTCTTATTAATCTTAAGTTAATCTTAAGCTTGCCCAAAATGTTCTGCATATAAAGGGGCTTTCAGCATGTATACCCAAATATTATTCTCCTTTATACAAATATTGTATCATGCTGAAATAAAATCATTATTTTTATTTAATTATTATTATTATGCAATAATGTATACAGGAGAAGGGGTCACCCGCCCCTTGCTCCCAATTTTACTTATATTTAAAGCCTTGGTGGGAGACGGCCGACTTGTTGAAAAAAAAAAAATCTAATTAATTAAAAATAAACTTGTCCTCAGCAATTTCTCATGAAACTGGAGTGTTTGACTGCAGTGCGGCCGCTACCCGACCGCCATCTCGTTGAGACGTACATCAAAGCATATTACCTACCCGAAGGCGCTCTGGAAGAATGGGTTCAGCAGAACCGTGGGGATTACTCTCCTCGCCAACTGACTGCCTTGGTCGCTACCATGACACACATCAGCAAGCGCACGAGGCAGAAGATTGCTACATTAATTGAAGAAGCCGGAAAGAGAACCCAGTAACTGACTGCATTTTAATTTCATATTTACGTTGATGCTGCTCACAAAAAATTTTGGAAAGCATAGGTAGCACCTAGTTCAAATTCAAAGGTAGGTACATTAAAGATACTCAGTAGTATTGAAAAAGGCAAAGATATACATAGCCATGATTTGATGTGAACAAAGTTTTACTGTATTTAGCACTGTAAATAATTTTTCTACTAGACTGTAAACACTGCTTATGGCTTTTTTCATATAATACCAAAACAATATTCTCTGTTGAAAAAGAATGAATATATATACATATATATATATACAGCCTCTCCTCGCTTAATAATGGAGTTCCGTTCCTAAGACGACGTCGGTAAACAAATTCATTGTTAAGTGAGGAGCATACTATAATGGTAGTGGGTTTGTGTCAACCATCTTGATATTGTTTTAATGTCACCTTTGCACCATTTATAACATTTCTGGTATATTTTTAAATGTTTATACAGTAGTGTACTGTATATTGTAATAAACAGAATAGAGGAAATCAGCTCTAATATACATTATTTAGGTATGCATGCTGGTCAGAGAGCCCGTCATAAGTCCGAGTCATCGGTAAACGAGTACATCGCTAAGTGAGGAAAGGTTGTATATACAAAACTAGTTGTGTTAGCTCAAAAAATAGGGAATATGTAAACGTTAACAGCATGTAAGGTTTCTGTGAAACTGGCTGAGTGCTTCTCAAAATTAAATTACACTATGCTGATGTCCACTGCAAGATGTAGCAACAACAGTGAATAGCATGTTAATGGCTTCACTGAAGGCTGCAATAAACAAGGAGTCATATGGACCTCACAGTTTTAACTGGAGAGCCTTCATGAACCAGAAACCACTTCCTTATTCCTTTATACGTATATGCTTCTAAACTGTTGTATTCTGAGCACCTCTGCAAAAACAGTGATAATTTGTGAGTGTGGTGAAAGTGTTGAATGATGATGAAAGTATTTTCTTTTTGGGGATTTTCTTTTTTTTTTTTGGGTCACCTTGCCTCGGTGGGAGACGGCCGACTTGTTAAAAAAAAAAAAAAAAATTCCCCATTATTTCCTAGATACTTCAGGACCAACAACTCACTTGCTTCTTTTATTCCATTTGAAATATTATTATGTTCCATCATTTTTTATATTGCTATTTTAGTTACTTTATAGAAGAAAAAATACTTGAATATGATATACTACTGTATAAACTTAGATTTTAAAATATAATTTTGAATGTGTTCTTGAGTAGTTGGTATATTTGTTATTACCGTATAAGACTCTTATCTATGAAATCACCTGTTACTTGTGTTCATTTTTTCTCTATATTACATATAAGTATTTTCATAAACTGTTCTTTTAAATTTTAGTGATACTGTTCGGTTAAGAAGGATGCAAGTCACAATATTGTGACCGGAACAATATACAGCTAATCTATAATTTTGAGTTGGAATTTTTGACAATGTTTCGGTCCCTCCTGGACCATTATCAAATATAGTACAGTATTATCATTATTGAAAACTTGTTAAGCAGGGGTGGCACCAGAATTTCTATATACCGAGGGCTTAGGATAGTTGTCTGGCTGGATGGGGGTACTAGGAGATTTATTTTGAAGCAGTGTTGTTATTTTTACTATTTTTATTTGGGGGTTGAGGTAATTTTGGGGGGCTGAAGCCCCAAGCCCCCACGGTGCTGCTGCTGCTGCTGTTAAAAAAGAGCCATGCAAAAATTACTTTTTATTCACTGGCTTTCTTGCCATAATTATATTTTATTTTTTTATTTTTCAAGGAAATCCAACTTTGTTGGTAAGAGACAATCATAAAAAAAATTAATTTTTGTTCATCAGATTTCTTGACATAATTGTATTTTATTTTTTATTTCTCAAAGAAATACGATTCTCTGATATCGTGCCCCTCAAGGAAGGTGCCTTAATGCCAGTGAGGGGCTCTCATCCAAGGATGTAGACTTTTCTTTCTCTTCATTGAAGTGAACTGGATTTCCTCTCTTTCCCCATGTGCTTAATTATGCATGTGGGTTGAACACTTCCCCATTATTATAAGAATCTAATAGCTCAGATTCATATTGTGGGTGAAGTGAAACATATGGGCAAGGCTCTTGACACCTGCTGCCCCTATTCACCTGGTAGTAAATAGGTGCCTGTGGCGCACCTGACAGTTATGGGCAGCATGTATGGATGCAAGGATCCCAATGGAAATTAGTCATACTTCTTGGATTTCTTGGACTACCCTATTATTGGTGATATAAAATATCTAGGTTATTTGCCCTTTGGGATTTATAGTCCGAAGGAAGGTTTTGTGCATT
The DNA here is from genome assembly GCF_038502225.1 of Cherax quadricarinatus. Classification (NCBI taxonomy): domain Eukaryota; kingdom Metazoa; phylum Arthropoda; class Malacostraca; order Decapoda; family Parastacidae; genus Cherax; species Cherax quadricarinatus. Next base: position 2,678,821 of record NC_091382.1, read on the forward strand.
TGTTTCCCGACTTTTACTAACATGTCTTGGTAGGAGTCGCAGAAGTTGTAAATACAGGCACATCCGCAGTCCCTTAAGTTTTCATGTTTGTATAGGAGGCAGTCAGAAATCTCAGTAGTCATAATGTCTGCCAAGTTGTGTTTCCTTATCTTGAAAGGTTTTTAATACAACCTCCTCAGTGGAATATTGGATGATTTACCAGATTATGCACAATGGTTATTCTTTAGCCAAAAGCATGTTACCCTTACCTTTTAAGCCTTTTTCTGTTGATCTGTCTAATGAAGGTCCCAACTTACATTCTAAATTACAACATCCACACTCACAAGCAGGCACTTAGAAATTGATTAAAGTGTTACCCTGCCAAGAGACAGTGTGAATGTGTGAAATATAACAATTTGTTGTACTATTGTTGTCTATATCTGGAGGATGTTCTGGGGGTCATTGCCCCCACAACCCAGTCCATGACAATTAATTTGTAAGTTTAAAACAGTAGGAACAAAACTCATTTGTAAGTTGTATCATCAAGAACACATCTTGTTTGTAAGTTGCAACATGAAGAACACATCTTGTTTGTAAGTTGCAACATCAAGAACACATCTTGTATGTAAGTCACAACATCAAGAACACTTGTTGTTAGTTGCAATATCAAGAACACAACTTGTTTGTAAGTTGTTGACCTCATGCATTTAACATTTTGCTTTAAATCCGTCCCTAATTACAGTGCCTTCAGCAAGTGAAGTTCAATGTTTGCTACAGTTATGATAACCCACAAAATATGTGAATCTGTTGTGCTTTTTACACAGTGCTCATGGTCTTGTCTTAAAATAATTATTATTTTGCCAAACAAGCTAAGTGTAGAGTCATCATTGCAATAACTTCAAAAAATAAGTCTAGTCATCATGATAACATATTATATTGACATTAAATAATGCAAAGTAAATTTTGACTTACCTAAAATAGTTGGGTAAAATTAATCTAAATTACTTTAGGTTAATTTTAATAATGATACATAAGGCGGGGTAGGGGTCGTCCTCGAAAAGGTTGGAGGGGAGGGTAAAGGAGGAGTTGTGGGCAAGGGGTTTGGACTTCCAGCAAGCGTGCGTGAGCGTATTAGATAGGAGTGAATGGAGACAAATGGTACTTGGGACCTGACGATCTGTTGGAGTGTGAGCAGGGTAATATTTAGTGAAGGGATTCAGGGAAACCGGTTATTTTCATATAGCCGGACTTGAGTCCTGGAAATGGGAAGTACAATGCCTGCACTCTAAAGAAGGGGTTTGGGATATTGGCAGTTTGGAGAGATATATTGTGTATTTTTATACGTATATACTTCTAAACTGTTGTATTCTGGGCACCTCTGCAAAAACAGTGATTATGTGTGAGTGAGGTGAAAGTGTTGAATGATGATGAAAAGTATTTTCTTTTTGGGGATTTTCTTTCTCTTTGGGTCACCCTGCCTCGGTGGGAGATGGCCGACTTGTTGAAAAAAAAAAAAGAAAAAAGGCTGTTAAATTAGTTTTGTTGTAAATTTTAAAAATATTTATACCTTGTTAATTTGTATAAATATTAGAGTACACATCTTGAGAAATTTTTCAGGTGGGGTCTTGTTATTAGACATGTCATTTTTTTTAATAATTCTGCTTGAAAACTGTGACAGATATGTAGCTTACAATCTACCTGTGCCAGAGCACTTACATGCAACATACAGTTAGGTATATTTATGGTGGGAAACATTTATTGCATCAGTTAGCTGTGAACATTACAAATGAACCTTGTAACTTCAGTGAAATCTCAGGTTCTGTACTCTAGCGCTCTCTCCACCATTAGCTTTCCTGACCCTTATTAGCTTCTCTTCCGTGTACACCAGAAATCAGTAAAACTGGTCTTGAAAAGTTAAGAGGAAGGGCCAGGAGCTATGACTCAACCCTTGTAAACACAACTAACACCTATTCTCTCTCCTTTCACCACACAAACTTTCTTTTCATATTGCCTGCATCCCCTTTGCACTGCCTTTCTTCCTTCTATCCATCCATCCATCCATCCATTCTTGCTTCCTGCACTACATTTTTTTCTTCCCATATCACACCTCTTCCTCCAGGCAAACCTCATAACATCAATGGTATATAATACTGACAAGTTGACGAATTAGACAAATGTGGAACAACAACGGTTTCAGTACCTTTATTTGTAGACGTTTCGCTTTATCAATGCAAATTCAAGGACACAGTGAAAAGACTGTAGAACTATATTCAAAAGACAAGGTAATCAGTCCCTCAGCCTTGGAATTGGTGAAGAGAACTGTAGTCTTGAAGAGTCTGCAAGTATCTACAAATAAAGATACCCAGATATTAAACCATATGTGGTTTTTAATACTTGACGTGCTGTTGGAGTGTGAGCAAAGTAACATTTATAATTCTTCATCTTGGCAGTGTATTGTTTTTCTTTTTCGGGCCACCCTGCCTTGGTGGGAATCGGCCGGTGTGATAATAAAAAAAAAATGTCTAATTCATGCACAACAACAGATTCACGAAGACTATGGTACTGAACACCTGCTGTTAGGCTGAGGGACTGAATACCTTATCTTCTATCTCTGCAGTCTTCGGTTTTTGTCCCTGTATTGTATTGATAAAGCCACTGGTTGGTGAAATATCTACATAATATAGATGCCCAGTTGTTGGACATGTGTCTAATTGTTCATCCAGACAAACTTCCTTCCTACGCTGCCTTTTCTTGTCCCTTCACCACTTTATTGCCTCCCCCATCACCATCTTGTTTCTTAAACCCTTCTCTCACCCAGACTTTCCTTGTCTTCCTTTGTGGAAGTGGCAGGTTTTACAGCCCTCACCTGGGCTCAGATGGAAGATAGGTATTCTTGGTTTTCAGAAACACTGGATATTTGTGTAATATTTCTGTTCTACATTATCTGTTCAGGTGCTCTGTCAAAAAAAAAAAAAATGCTGGATACAGTAATGTTAGATGCTGTAGTATATCAGTGATCTCCAGATATTCAGTGATTTACTGTACCTTGAACATAAGAACATAAGAAAGGAGGAACACTGCAGCAGGCCTGTTGGCCCATACTAGGCAGGTCCTTTACAATTCATCCCACTAACAAACATTTGACCAACCCAATTTTCAATGCTACCCAAGAAATAAGCTCTGATGTGCAAGTCCCACTCAAATCCAACCCCTCCCACTCATGTACCCATCCAACCTAAATTTGAAACTACCCAAAGTCCCAGCCTCAATAATCCAGACGAGAGCACCCTTTCCCCCAAGACGAGAGCACCCAGTGTACTGGCCTGGACAACTTCTCTACTACACAGACAGTTCTGATGCAGTTTTTGTTTCAGTTTATATTCTACAGCTATGTTATTACTTATTTACATTTCATCTCCATATGAATATTATGAAGCTTTAAAAATGTTTATTCTTTAAGGGGAGCCCTTGTTGCTGCTGAGAATGCTTCTTGATCCAAGGAATGTTAGCTATAAAGAACAAAAAGGCACAGTACAGTGACTGGAACAGTACATAAATAACCCACACACAAGAGAAAGAAAACTCATGATGACATTTCGGTCCAACTTGAACTACTGACTAGTCACGCAGTGTAAGATTAGTTAATGGTCTGAGTCAAACCGAAACGCAGCCATAAGTTTCTTTCTCCCATGTTCGGGTTATTTGTGTAATATTAGCTACACTGCCCTTCCTCAAATTAGACCTGATTACCTCCCATTCCCCAAGTGGTCTATAACCCTTATAAGTCTAGTGCTTTCCTGTGACTGTGGTAATACTACAGTAATGCATTTCATCTCCAAATAAGATATTATAAAGCTTTAATATTGCATAGTTATGGCTAGTAATTTTACTTATTAAGTTTTTTTAGTGTATGTTAATTAGGGAGCATAAAATCTATGGATTCCCTCTGCAGTCATCTCTTCATATCAAATATTTCTTCCTGATGTTTTGACTTTGCATCTCTTCATCAGAAGAATTGGAGATGGCCCTCACTTATTAGATCAAACCCAGTTACCTCCCATACTCCAGGTGGTGTATGTCCCCTTCTAACGCAGCACTTCTTCATGAATATAATAATGAATTACTTTCATTAAAGTCACTTTCATTACTATTACACATGTAATTTTATCATCCATTTCTCACTCCACTTGCTCAGTCCATCCAGATCTTTCTATATAAATACAAAACCATTCTTATCGCTTACTCTTTGTAGAATTTATCGATCATACATGAACGTGTTTATATAGTTTTTTAATTTATTTTATCAAGTTATTTATCCAGAAAAAATTTATTAGGGGCAAATGCTAATCCCTGTAATTATCTATTAGTAATTACTGTATCTGTTTGAGCTTGCTTGGTGGGTGAACTCCCGTCCTTGGTCCTACCTCTTAAGTTTTCACTGACGTGATTGAGCTCTCTCATATCTGTTTTTGAACCCGAGTATGTAGTTTCTTCTGCTGTCATTCTTCAGTTTATTCCACTTATTCTTGCTCATCTGTTGAAGAAATGCTTAAGGTACTTACATACTCAGGATTCATTTGCATGTGTAATTTTGTGAGCGTGTTTGATAGGAGTGAATGGAGACAAATGGTTTTTAATACTTGACGTGCTGTTGGAGTGTGAGCAAAGTAACATTTATGAAGGGATTCAGGGAAACCGGCAGGCCGGACTTGAGTCCTGGAGATGGGAAGTACAGTGCCTGCACTCTGAAGGAGGGGTGTTAATGTTGCAGTTTAAAAACTTTAGTGTAAAGCACCCTTCTGGCAAGACAGTGATGGAGTGAATGATGGTGAAAGTTTTTCTTTTTCGGGCCACCCTGCCTTGGTGGGAATCGGCCAGTGTGATAATAATAAAATAAAAAAAAAATTCTTTTCTTGTTACATCCCTGGTACAGATGGATCCTTATCTGCTCTCTCTGTGACTTGTAGCATTTTGTATGTCATGATTATATCCCCCTCCTTTTCATTACTCCCCAGGTGAAATAATGCCTAGCTCTTGCCCTCCTTTATAGCTCATCTCCCTCAGCTCAAGCACGAGTTTTGGTATGCATTATTGCACCCCCGTCAAGTTTATTTTGTGCTTAATCAAACGAGGGTTCCACAGTACAGCTGCAAACTCGTGACTTGGTCACATGCATGAGGTGAAGTGTGTTTTGATCAAATTGTTGTGCAAGTGACTAAATGTTACCCTTATATTAGCAAGCATAGCCTGTACTGCTGCTCATGTTCTCTCTGTGTGCTTCAGGGGCACATAGAGAGAACATGAACAGCAGTATTACAGTGGACCCCCGGTTAACGAACTTTTTTCATTCCAGTAGTATGTTCAGGTGCCAGTACTGACAGAATTTTTTCCCATAAGGAATATTGTGAAGTAGATTAGTCCATTTCAGACCCCCAAACATACACGTACAAACGCACTTACATAAATACACTTACATAATTGGTCGCATTTGGAGGTGATCGTTAAGCGGGGGTCCACTGTATTACATTCATGTGGGGAGTGCTAAACTTGTAAGGGGTTATAAAGTGCCTGGGGGAAAGGGAGGCAATCAGGTTCAGTCCAGGGACTTCAGTTCAGTTCCGTGGCTCAAGAGCCCCTCACCAGCATCAAGGAACCTCCCTTGAGGGAAGAGACAGATTTAGGGTTAATGGTTATTCTAAGGTCTAGTCATTTCTGTAAGCTCTTTCTCCTAAGTATAATTACCTGAGTATACTTAGATATACCTGGGTATACATACATAGATATACCTAGGTGTAATTACATGTAGGTATAATTACAGATACTTAAAGTTGGTGCTAGATCAGCCAGGCTGTGGTTCGTGTGTGGCCAGCAGTAACAGCCTGGTTGATTAGGTTCTGATCCACCAGGCGGCCTGGTTGTGGACCGGGCTGCGGGGGCGTTGATCCCCAGGATACCCTCCACGTAGACTCCAGGTAGATATAAGGACAGATTATTATTACAGGAATAAAAGACAATTACTGTACTTTATGGCCATGTATGGACTTGTTGCCCAAGTCATGGGGAAAGCGCTAAATCCATGTGGGTCATAAAGACTAAAGAATGGGAGGTAATCAGGTTTGATCCAAGGAAGGGGACCATAGTTATCCACATTAATCTCTCCATAGTTGTTCATGTTTTTGTCATTATCTTTTGCATATGTATTGATTCCTGCAGGTTTAGTATTTATACAGTACACTTAACCCTTAAACTGTCCAAACATAGATCTGTGTTCATGTTAGTAGCGCTCTGAACGTAGATCTACTTTTTTTTTTTTTTTTTACATTTGAAAGCATGTAAAATAAAACGTAGATCTACGTTCGGAGCGCTATGCACGTGAACGTAGTTCTACGTTTGGACAGTTTATATGTATACAGTGGAACCTCAAATATCGAACTTTCTTCGGTCCAGAAGTCTGTTCGAGTGCCTTTACCGAATGAATTTATTCCCATCAGGAATAATGTAAATTAGATTAGTCCATTTCAGACCCTTAAAAATACACTTACATAATTGGTTGTGTTGGGAGCAGTTCGATTTTTGAGGTTCCACTGTATATTTCTGTATATATACTAAGTACCTTATTACTTATATTAGGAGGTAAAATTGGTTTTTTTAGCCCATGAGGTTACATGCAGCCTTAATGACCTTCATCATTAAGCCTTAGAAGTATGTACTTATTATTATTAATTATTATTATTATTGTCATCATCATTTTACATATACTACTGTACACTCAAAAGTTAGTGAATTTGCCTTTGAACTTTGGAATTTTAAATCATAATTTCCGTTTAGCTCATTGGTTGTGAGTAATGATTTTATACAGTAAACCCTCGAGTTAATAAACTTCAGAAATACTGGAGAAAATTCTCTGGGTCAGGTGATTCGGAAACAGTGGAGAAAGTCTTGTTTACAGAACTATTCATTATTTATTTTTACATTCATGACCAGACAATCTCATCTCTATCTGCCACAGTCTGTTACTGGCCACTTGCTTCCTCCTGTATTCATCTGTTAAAATCAAGGATTTAGCATTATCAATATTATCCAACAATGCATAAATACGGCACAGTAGCCCCCTGTATCCATGGGGTATGTATTCCAAGATCTACCGTTGTTATGCAGAAAAGGTGGGATACCTGGGGCTAGAGCCTTTTATAAAGGCAAAGGTAAAAGTTACACACATCTCAGGCATAAACAGGCCACCCAGGGCTATCCAGTCAAAACAGAAAGTGCTAAACCAGTATGTGTTACTTCAATGGGTTGGTTAACAGAGGGTTAGGCAAAAATCCCAGTTAGGAAAATATATCTATTTATTCAACGTAACACTATATACACACTCTAGAAACACCTTCATCCTAAACGCCCAAATGAGGGTACACAAGAAACAGCTGGCTGGAGGTCCAGCCACCATAACCACTAGGCCTAGTCAGTGCCAGGCCATCACTACTCCACTCCCAACCTCATTTATTTCCTCACTCATCCCACAGCACCCTGACCATGTCAGAGCCTAGGTGGGCATACAGGTAAGCCATACAAGAGCCTATGGCTTGGGTTAGCTAAACAAAAGGAGTACACAACTACAAACTTAGCTTACATAGCATCTCCGACGCCAGCCTCCACACCATGCTGACTCCACGTGACTTACCCCACATACCCAAACACAGTTGGAAAATAACTACCTAGCAGGATTTCTTTATAATTACATTTAGTGTACTCTACAGTGCCCCCAAATGCACATTATGAATTATAAAATTATTATTTACAATTATAACATACTATTATGGCACACTTCTCCACTATATGTACATTACAGTGTCATGCAGAACCTTGCATAACAACCGTGGATACCCAAAACCACAGATAGTAACGAACCCTATATATGTAATTTTTCATTTACATGCCTGTGATAAAGTTTAATTGATAAATTATGCACAGTAAGTCAAGAATTAACACTTTTTAACCAATGGGAAGCATTTCACAGCTTCTCTTAAACCTTGAAGAACTGCCGGCATCACTACTTTTATGCTTTGGTTCCATTATTTGGGCCATGGTAAACTGTAGATAAACTGTGGATACAGGGGTCCTACTGTATTACATATTACACTAAGCTCTCTTATAAGGCAGTTCTACACAGTTTTATTTTTTGTAAATGCAACTGAGAAAGAGCATCCAAAATTTAATATAATGTACCATGAAGGCCTTTCCACGTAATATTCAATTTTGGATGTAGTTTTTTAATTGCATTTACAAAGAATTGCACAATATAGAGATGCTATATAAGAGAGTTGACTGTATAACAGGTTTATAATAGATCTATAAGTACTGTACATGTGTCAGTTAGAATATTATTGTACTGTAGTGAAGCATTAAACCCATAGGGGTTATACAGCACCTTGGAAATGGGAGGTAATCAAGTTTGATCCAATGATAGGTAGTATATACTTTTGATTTTTTTTTTTTTTCTTCTTTCATAGCCCAACCCTGGGCCAGGCTTGTCTGGCACTCTAATCCCTCATATCCTGTGTGACCCATATGATTTAGCTCTCTTGATTATTATTATAATGAAAACTAAACACTAAACCCACAAGGGTCATATAGCTAGCACTCTCGAAGGGCTAAAGAAGATACAAGAGTGTTATGGGGTTTCTCAAGATTAACGTGTAACACCATCCTGTACACTGTTCATCTTTAGTGATATTACATTAAACATTCTGGCTTTTACAGATGTATTTCTACTTGAATTATTTCACATACTTTACTTAGCAAAAGCCTTAGAAGTGACTTAAGGGTGCATTTATGCTGTTGAAAGAGTACTTGATACAAGAAATTGGAGCTTCCTATTTTCCAGGCTCTGTGTGGGTTCAGCACTTAACTATGAAATATAATAATAATAATAAAAAATCGTGTATGTACATGCTATACCTTGGCAAAGCTTATTTGTCTAGAGGTAAACTTACAGAGGGTTATATGACAATAGTGAGATTACCATAATATTATTGCAAAATTTAACTCTAAAATCATTCTTTTTCAGTGAATTTTTATATATTACATGTATATGATGTATATATATTAATACTCCATCCCTGTAAGTTAGAGATTACTAGAGCCTTGATAGATGATACTTGAGTCTAGTTTGTATTGCAGACTCTTGCATCATTGATGTGTTTGTAGTTATTGTGTATCCACAGTAGCATTGTTATGTTTGTAGATTATTATTATTATAAACCATACCCCGGCCGGGATTGAACCCGCGGTCAGAGAGTCTCAAAACTCCAGCCCGTCGCGTTAGCCACTAGACCAGCTAGCCACAATAAGATTCATCCAACTAGGTATATTTCTACACCATAGGAAGGTTAGCACAGGCACAGTGGTGCTTGTGCTAACCTTCACTGCCGCCATGTTGACGGCAGTGAAAGGACTTGAGCTAGAGTTTGTCACAGCCACGCTAGCTGGAGATTCGTCTGTAAAAACTTGCATTTGTGGTCACAGTGGTGCCTGTGCTAACCTTCCTATGGTGTAGAAATATACCTAGTTGGGCGAATCTTATTGTGGCTAGCTGGTCTAGTGGCTAACGCGACGGGCTGGAGTTTTGAGACTCTCTGACCGCGGGTTCAATCCCGGCCAGGGTATGGTTTGTTTGCAATTGTGTCATTACGATTTCGTGAGTCATTATTATTATATTACTGTGCTCTCTTCAAGGGAGCTTCTTTGATGCCAGTGAGGGGCTCTTGATCCAAGGACATGGGCCTATCTTCTTTATTAGATCACCCCAGATTGCTTCCCATTTCCCCCACGTGCTGTATGACTCCTGTGGATTTAGTGCTTCCTTGTGAATATACATATATTCATGGGGAGCTCTAAACTCATGGGAGTCATAAACTGCTTGAGGTATGGGAGGTAATTAAGTTCAATCTAAAGAAAGTACAGTTCCAGTTCCTTGGATCAGAGAGATCCTCCCTCCCTTATAGGGTTTCTGAAGAACAACTTTGTCTGTGTTGCAAAGATTTAAATAAATCTCATATGGTTGGGTTATTTTGAAAGGACTCAAATTAATAATGAAGTGTGTTCATCAAAATTCCTATTTTCTGTCTACATTACATTATTACATTCAGGGTGAGGGAAGGAGGAAGGGCTAAACCCATAGGAAATGAGAATCAGGTTTGATTGAAGGAAGGGATGATTAATTCCTAGGAAAGTATTTTTCTCTTGATGAATTAGACACAAGTACATCATCATGGTATCTTTACTTGTAGACGTCTACCAGTAAAGATACCCAGATGTTGCACACTTGTCGGTATTGTATACCATTGATATACATACATATTTCCCTCTTTTTGGAACTTCCCTCGAGAGGTTTAATATCTGTTGTATTATACATATGTACATAGCATGATAATGAGTACCATAATTACTAAAAAATGGTATAATGTACTTTCTTCTGGATAACTGAAATATTTGTTCATTAATATTTTTATATATGTATTGTTAATATCCAATTTCATATACATCAGATAAATTTTTGAACGTTTGAAAAAGTTCACAAGTCTCTTGCAGTTTGTGAAGGAAATGTTTTGAACCATCCTGGACTAAGTCACAACTGACAAGACAGTTGTGTCTTAATGATAGTCTGGAATGGACCAGATTATCATCTAAAGTTTTGTTTATAGATTGCAGCTAAGTTGTGAATTGATCTAGTCACACTTAAACTTTTATTCTCTACAGAATACTAGTCTCAGTAATGTGGCTGGAACGATTCACAAAAAAAAACCACACTTACATAAAGAAAACTAAGATGGTGTGTCAGTCTATGCTGGGTGATTGTCAAGTCACAATGGAGTGAGAAAAAGCAGAGAAGAACCAGCAGACAGACGGAAAGAGGGGAGAGATGGAGTGGCAGCAGCAGTAGTAGTAAGAGAAATAATAACTTACTAGTAGTAGTAGTAGTAATGGTGTAGTACATAAATGGACAGGTTCACTACAGCAGACCTATTGGCCCATACTAGGTAGGACTGGTTTTAGAATAATGATAGTGAATTACATCTCAAGTGGGTATCCACCCACTCATCACTGTCCTCATGGTGCATATGAACATTGTACTAGGCCTACTGACTCATGCTGGAAGGAAACTGAAGTAAGAAAGGCAATGGAAATACAGAAGACATGTGAAGAGGGGGCAAAGGTCAGGTCAGAATTATGAGTGGGGCAAGGAGGGCAGGTCAGAATTATGAGTTCTGAAGATTAGAGCATTTGACATATATTGAGAGAGGCAGGCATATACAGAAGCAATGGTAGGACCAAGATTCACATTAGGAATGTTGTGTACAAAGGCTTATTGGATAAGACAGCACATGTGAAGACTAGAAATGTGTATAGGCTGGGTGTCATCTCTAACTTGACAAAAAAGAACATTGTTGGTGTCATCAAGGCAAACCTCTTTTATGTTCTTAGTGTATCAAAAAGGGGGTGGTAAGTTTCACCAAGGCATAAAGAGGGCAGGAGGAGCAGGAAATGGAATAGATACTGAAGGAATCAATCATAACTGTGAGCTGGATTATTATAAAGTGTATTGGTAAGGCAAAATTCATTTTGATGTTGACAAGATGGAGGATGTTGTAGAAGTGGATTTCGGAGGGAAGTTTGGCAGTTTTTGAAATTAGAAAGAAAGCTAAGGTGAGAGAGAATAAACTCATTGTCAAGTCAATGAGTAAGAAACAGCAGAGACGACCAGAAGAAGGGTCAGAAAGAGGAGAATGGTGGTGGTGATGGTGGCAGCAGCAGTAGTAAGGGAACAGCATTATTAATAATAGTAGTGGTAATAGTGGTAATAAAAAGTGATAAATGGTAACAATAGCACATAAACAGGAGCACTGAAGACCTACTGGCCTATGCTAAGCAGTACTAGTGGTAAAGAGGATAGATTATATCTCAAGTAGGTGACAAAACACTAGCACCTGTCCCCAAGGAGCAGAGGAGCATTGCAGTAGGCCAACTGGCCCATACCAAGAACATGAATAAAGAAAGAAAGAAATGTCTTGAGAAGCAAACAAAATAGAGATAAAAAGGTGAGGAAGCAAAGGTTAGGTCAAGCAATAAATATTCTGAAGACAAGAGCATTTGATCATGTGTGGAGAAGAGCAAGAATACAGAAACAAAACCAGGAAATAAGGCACACTGACTTTCTTGGGTTATTCTAGGTTCTCTACACATGCTGCTATGTATGATAATGTATGTAACTGTATTTGTGTATACCTGAATAAACTAAATTATTCTTGCTAGGAATGTTGTATATAAATGCTGATTGGACATAAAGGTGTAGGCTAGAAATGTCGAGAAGAGGGAATGGCTATAACATCCAACCCCTCAAGGAAGGTTCCTTGATGTTGGTGAGGGGCTCTTGATTTAGGGAATTGGATCTGTGCTCCAGTTCCCCAAATTAAGCCTGAATGCCTTCCACCCCCCCCCCCAGGCGCTGTATAATCCTCCGGGTTTAGCGCTTCTCCCTTGATTATAATATAACATCCAACATGACAAAATATCATTGTCAGCAACTCATTGCTTCCTTTCCTTGTTCATATTCATCCTCTTCAAGGGGGGCTCCTTGGCGTGGTGAAGAGGCTCTTGGTCTGAGGAATTAGCCCTGTCGGTCTTCTTCCTCAGACCGAACCTAATTACCCCCATTCTCCCCTCCCCTATCCCATCCTCCCCGTCCTCCCCTTTTTCCATTCCTCCTCCTCCTCCTCACCCCTCCCTTTTGCCCTTCCTCTTTTTGGCCTTTGGGATTTCTCCCACAGGCGCGCTAGTTCCTCGGTAGGGGAAAGGACACCGGGGTCCATCCCATTCCGTTGAGGTTCTTGGCGGTGGCGTAGTTTGCCGTGGAATCTGGATTGCCTGGGGATGTCCCAATCCCTCTCCGGTATCCTGGAGTAGCTTTGGGTGTCTTTTGGGCGACGGGTGTATCTCTGGAAGCCACCTTTCGGATTCCGGGGGTGGTGGCCGAAGGAGGTATGCTTTGTGGCGGATATCCGGCCGCCCTCTCTTTTGTCCACTGAGGTAGCTCAGCAGATGTGAGGTTGCTATCCCGGATTGCTGGTTTACTAGCATGAAGGGTAGGGTATGGCACGGGTTCCATGCTGCATCTGCGCTACTAGCGGTGTTGAGGTCCTCTTGGGCGTGGAGGGAGATTTCCGGCCCTTTCATTCCTCCTGGGAACTATTCCTTCCCGCTCCGCCCTTTTTTTTATTCTTTTTTTATTTTTATTTTCTTTTCTTCTTTCTTTTTTTTTCTTAAAAACAAAAAGCAAAGGAGTAACCTAACCATGGCAGCCCTAGTCCATGAAACCACTACCCCCGGGCCCCTTCTTGATACCGCACCCCATTCTGACCCTGCCTTGTATTTAGACCACTCTTCGGACACTCCTGATGCCCCTGTACCTCTTGCTGGTGCTGTTTCCTCACCCGCTTCAGGTACCGGGGCTTCGACTGACTCCTTCGATTTGTCTGAACTCCGCTCTCCTTTGACTATGCTTCCGGCTTCTCCCTCTACGGTACGGCAATTTTCGAATCGCCCGCCCATTTCATGCCGGACCAACTCCGGTCCTACTCCTAAACGCCAACGTCAATCTCCTGATGATGCTCCTTCGTTACCTTCCCATTCTACTCAGAAAAGACCGACACGTCAAGCACTCCCTCTCCACGCTCAGTTTCGGACCACACAATGGACTAAATTCTTTACTTTAAGACCAACTTCTTCTTCTGCCTACCTTTCTGACCATAGTATTGGCAAAGCGCTCCTGCGTCATGTTGGCAGAGATATTTCATTTCACGCTCTCAAGAGCGGTACGCTCTTGAGAGCGCTGTTCTTCCGCCCAATATTTGGTCATCACTCTATGTTGATGACTTCGCTATTGCTTGTTCAGGCGCTGACTGTCATCTTATTGCAGTTTCTCTCCATCATGCGGTCGACCGTGTTTCCACTTGGGCCACCACACATGGGTTTAAATTTTCAAGTACCAAAACTCACCAAATTACTTTCACTAGACGCTCTGTTATCTCTGATCATCCTTTGTATCTCTATGGCTCCCGTATCCCCGAACGTGATACAGTCAGGTTTCTAGGCCTTCTCTTTGACCGTCGGTTATCCTGGAAACCTCACATACCCTCTCCGAAGGCAACTTGTCACAGCCGGCTAAACCTTCTTAAAACCCTTGCTCATCTTTCCTGGGGAGCTGATCGCCGAATTCTGCTTCGCCTACATTCAGCCCTCGTTTTATCGAAACTCGATTATGGTGACCAGATTTATTCCGCGGCCTCTCCTGCTACTCTCTCTAGCCTTAACTCTATCCATCACCAAGGATTACGTTTGTGCCTTGGTGCTTTTCGCTCTTCCCCTGTTGAGAGCCTCTATGCGGAAGCGAATGTTCCATCCTTATCTGATCGCCGTGATGCCCATTGCCTTCGATACTATGTACGCTCTTACGATCTACACAATCCTTCCATTTATAGAATGGTCACCGATATTAGTAGACATTCTTTATTCGTTCGCCGCCCCTGTTTGCTCCGTCCCTTTTCTCTTCGCCTACATTCACTCTTGTCTTCCCTTCAGTTACCACCTTTATATGTTCATGTAGCATCTCACTTTTCCCTACCCCCCTGGGAAGTTCCAGCTGTTCGGGTCTGTTCTTTCTCACTCCCTTGCTCGAAAGCTCAACTGCCTACGGTGGCTTCCCGCTCTCTTTTTCTTGATCACTTCCACTCCCATTCTCATGCCACCGCTGTGTACACAGATGGCTCTAAGTCTTCAGACGGCGTCGGATTCGCAGCAGTGTTTCCGGGCAGCGTCGTGCGGGGACATTTACTATCTTCAGCTAGCATTTTTACTGCTGAACTGTATGCCATTCTTGCAGCACTTATTCGTATCGCATCTATGCCTGTGTCATCATTTGTAGTAGTCTCAGACTCCCTTAGTGCTCTACAGGCTATACGAAAATTTTATACATCTCATCCCCTAGTTCTCCGTATCCAACTTTGGCTATGCCGTATCTCTACCAAACATAAAGATATTGTTTTTTGTTGGGTCCCTGGTCATGTCGACGTACAGGGCAATGAACAGGCAGACACTGCTGCGCGGTCAGCAGTACATGACCTACCAATTTCCTATCGAGGTATTCCATTTCTGGACTATTTTGCTGCAATAGCTACCCACCTTCGCACCCGTTGGCAACAACGTTGGTCAACTCTGCTCGGTAACAAACTTCATTCTATTAAACCGAGCATAGGTTACTGGCCGTCTTCTTGTCATCAGTGCTGAGGTTGGGAGACCACTCTCTCCCGCCTTCGCATTGGTCACACTCGTCTTACTCATGGGTATCTCATGGAGAGGCACCCTATTCCTCTCTGTGAGCAGTGTCAAGTTCCAGTATCGATTAGCCACATTCTGTTAGACTGCCCTCTCTATCAACGAGCACGCAGAATTTACCTCCAACGTCGTCTTCGTTCTACTACTCTCTCTTTACCTTCCCTTCTTGCTGATGGACCCTCCTTTAATCCTGACTCTCTCATTGACTTCTTGACAACGACTGATTTACTCCACAAACTCTGATGATACTTTTCGCACTCCCCTCAGCCCTTTCTAGTTCAGTCTCTTGCTGCCCTTTACCCTTTCACCATCCACTGCCCCGCTGTTATCCGTAACCTATTACTCATCCATCTCCCTTTTGCCACCTGATGCCTTCGCTTCCTTCCTGCCCTGCAGCGCTGTATAGTCCTTGTGGCTTAGCGCTTCGTTTTGATTATAATAATAATAATAATGTTCATATTCATCATTCATGCACAGTGACATATATATATCCACTGTTTAACCCCTTCAGGGTCCAAGGCCCAAATCTGAAGTGGTGCCCCCAGTGTCCAAGAATTTTCCAAAAAAAAATTTGTTATTTTTTCTTATGAAATGGTAGAGAATCTTTTTGTGAAGGTAATAAAACAAAAAGTACGAAATTTTATGGAAAATTGACGAAATTATGCTCTCGCGAATTTTGATGCATCAGCGATATTTACGAATCGGCGATTTTGCCGACTTTGTCTCCCATTTTAGGACAATTACATTATTCCAGTCAACCAAATTCTTAGCTATTTCACTAGTATTACTTCTATTCTATCGATTGAGCACAAGAAATCGCCAAGTCAACTGTTTCAACTACAAATTAAAGCGATCGGAAATTGTTAATTTGGCCAATTTAACACAAAGTTCAAAATATTCCAATTTCAAAATAGGTCCAGAATAAACAATGTAGGTATTCCTTGAACTAAACTAACATTTCCTCTGTTCATTAGTTATGTTTTGAGGCTTTACAAATAAATTCCATTTTGATTTTTTATTCACATAATGAATTTTTATTCACACCAAAAAATAGAAGATTTACTGTTATGCAATACTGTAATAATTGTATAAATATCATCACCATATTTGTGAATGCATATTAGACCCACCAGCTGGCGTGTATTAGACGTGTGAGGTCGTTTGTTTACTCTTGAATATCTGCAAAAATTTAACATTTCTGCTACTTTGAGCTCAGTTTCAAGCCATTTCCAGTGCTAAAATCATCTCTATTTCTGTAATATGTCTTCCATTCTATCAAATGAGACCAAGAAATCGCAAATAGAACTATAAAAAACATACGAAAAAACACTGCAAAGTTGCTGTTTTAATCGAAAAATCATGATTTCAGTTTTTTTCTCTCATTATACACAGCGTGCTGCAGGATCTGTTTTATGTGGTGCACACATACCACATAGATGTATTCTCTCATATCTAGGACCAAATGTACCACTCACAGTTTATCAGAGTGAGCTGAGTTCATGACGTAGATCTACGGTTTGGACCCTGAACGTAAAGCCGTAGATCTACGGGACGGACCCTCAAAGGGTTAATACTATCCTCTCTGTCAATAAGATTTCTTGCTTATCTCTCTCTCTCTCCATGGCCTGTGATCTCTCTCTCTCTCCATGGCCTGTGTTTGTTTTCCTTAATTTCTCAACTTCAAAATTTCAACTTGTCAAAGCTTATTCTCTTAGCTTAACTATCCTTCCAGTCTCAAACTGTCTATACCATGCTAAACATTATTATTATTATAATCAAAAAGAAGCGCTAAGCCACAAGGACTATACAGTGCCATGCTAAACAGACTTCTCTTAAACCCATATTTCCTTGTGTCATTTGCATTTCCAATATATCCAATCTAAAATATTTTAACAACACCCTCCATCTTCTAGATATCAAACTTGCATTTTTACCATACTAATTACTTCATAGGAAATGTATTAACTAAATTACTATCACTGGTACCTCTGGTGTCTACTCCATTTCCTACTCCCTCTACCTTAGTACTTCACTGAAACTGGCTGCTCTCATGCCAGTAGACTAAGAATATAAAGGTATTCACCTTGCAGACATACAATGCTCTTTTCTGTCAAGCTGGATGTCTCAGCCATTCCATATACAATCTACATTTCTAGCCTATGATATGTCCAGTCAGCCCCTATATACAATACAGTGGACCCCCGCATAGCGACTTTAATCCGTGCAAGAGGGCTGATTGTTATGCGAAATGTTCTGTATGCGAATGAATTTTCCCCATAAGAAATAATGGAAATCAAATTAATCCGTGCAAGACACCCAAAAGTATGAAAAAAAAATTTTTACCACATGAAATATACATTTTCCTACACACAAAGAGAAGGATACATGCACAATAGTAGAGTAGTACATGCACAATATATATTGTGCATGTACTACTCTACTAAATGAAGAATAAATGACACTTACCTTTATTGAAGATGCAGCAATGACTGATGAGACACTGTGTCCTGGGAGTGCCTTTTCCTCCTGAGTACTGTAGGTCCTGTTGGGCATTTTCTTCCAGAACAGGCCTTATCACACTGTGTATGCCACTACGATTCTTAAATCTCTCAAACCAACCTTTGCTGGCTTTAAATTCACCAATATGAGCACTAGTTCCAGGCATTTTTCCCTGTTCACCTGGGTGTTAGTCGACTGGTGTGGGTTGCATCCTGGGAGACAAGATTAAGGACCCCAATGGAAATAAGTTAGACAGTCTTCGATAACACTGACTTTTTTGGGTTATCCTGGGTGGCAAATCCTCTGGGGTTAATTGTTTCTTGGTATTCTCAATAAGCCACACCAACAACGGTGCTACAGCAGCAGCAGACGATGCTACAGCAGCAGCAGCAGACGATGCTACAGCAGCAGCAGCAGACGATGCTACAGCAGCAGCAGACGATGCTACAGCAGCAGCAGCAGCTGACAGTGCAGCAGCAGCTGACGGTGGTACAACAGCAGCAGCAGCAGCTGTACCACCAATAGTAGCGATGGTTGATTGGGGTTTATTATACAACCTGGCCAGCTCGGAGACACGCACTCCACTTTCATACTTATCAATGATCTTTTTCTTCATCTCTATAGTAATTCTCACCCTTATTGCTGTAGGGTTGGCACTAGAAGCTTTCTTGGGGCCCATGGTCACTTATTTTCCAGAAAAAAATCACCAAAAACACTGTAATAATACGAAATGTTCCGATTGTATGCTTGGATGTTACCGCGGAGGCTGGCTGGTAAACAATGCCACCGGCGGAACATGTGAGCGTGGCTCAGGCCGCACATTGGACGCGTCTCGGACGAAGAGAGGCGAGCGGGTTTTTGGGCGGTATGCGAGGCAAAATTTTTGCGAAAAAAGCGAGCGGTATGCAGATTGTATGGTATGCGATGCATGCGGTATGCGGGGGTCCACTGTATTCCTATTAAAATTATAACGAAGCGCTGACCAACAAGGGTCATACTGCGTTGAAGGGTAGGGTGTGCTAAAGGTTTAATATGGTTGATCAGAGGTTAGTGGCGGTGTGAAGTGCTATAAAGGTTGTGTAGTCAACCTTCCAAAATTTTTTTTTTTTTAACAAGTCGGCAGTCTCCCACCGAGGCAGGGTGACCCAAAAAAAAGAAAATCCCCCAAAAGAAAATACTTTCATCATCATTCAACACTTTCACCTCGCGCATAATCACCGTTTTTGCAGAGGTGCTCAGAATACAACAGTCTAGAAGCATATACGTATAAAGATACACAATATATCCCTCCAAACTGCCAATATCCCAAGCCCCTCCTTTAGAGTACAAGCATTGTACTTCCCCATTCCTAATATGGATCATAATTCTATTTTTGTTTCTGTGATGCCTGCTCCTCTCCATACATTGTCAGAGGCTTTGATCTTCAGAATATTTGTTCCTTGACCTGACCTTTACCTCCTTACCTTTTCTCATGATTTGTATTCTGCATTTCCTTTGCCTTTATGACATTTCTATACTAGCCTAGGCCCATTAGCCACCTACTCAAGATGTAATTTTTTCCTCATTGCTCTACCACTAGTCCTGCCTTGCATAGGCCAGTAGGCCTTCAGTTCTGTTCATTTGTTCTGTACTATTACCATTATTACTACTGCTACTTCTCGTTCCTCTTCCTGACGTTTCTCCTGCTGTTATGTTTTTCCTCACTCATTGACTTTACAATGGTCCAGAATAGACCAAAGTGTCTTCCTAACTTTTAATTTTTTATTCATTATTAAAATCAAAACTAAGTGCTAAACCCACAAGGGTCATACAGCACTGCTAAAGACAAAATATGCAAAGATTAAAGACCAGTGAGGGTTAGGAGTATGCAAGAGGCAGTCAGTAGGGGAGCACTAAAGGAAAAATAAGGCAGTTGCTGACAAAAAGTCAAAGGTCTGTAAGGAGAGATAAATTAAGGGTGGTGACAAGGTCAGAAGTAAATTTTGTGTGCCTGCTGATACAGGATATTCTTTATTTAACAGGTTAATAAAACATGACTTGTATATCAATAATATATTAAAGACTTTGTATTTTTACATAAAATCTAGAATTTACAGACCATTAAAACAATCCAGCAACTCGTGGAACTCAGTTTATTGGAGATAAAACAAACTGGCTACTTAGTTTGAGAAGCCAAGCTGTTTTTATTGCTACGAGAAAACTAGCTTCTTGCCATCTCAGACGTGCGAGGCTAGTCATTGGAAGCTGGCATGATGAAGGAAGTGAAACTACACCTTTTCACAAGTTATTGTTGGCTATTACCAGTAGTTTGACTCTCCCTTCCCTCCCCCCACCCTTCAAAAATCATTAACTTATTTGGTACCTTGTTTTTGCAGGCTGTAACAATGTTACAAGCCAGTAGAACTTCCTTCAGTTGCCTTTTCAAAGGCAGGAAGGGGGCAGGTTCCAATATTTTTTTTTTTTTTTGCCCCATGACAATATCCAAAACATAGCTTTGACAAAGAAATTAATAAATGAAATTTAAGAGTTATTCTATGCACTGTGACAAATTCTGTCTACAGCACCTGATTTTCTAGATTGTAAACTAACATTTTACACATTCATCCTTGTACATGCAATTAACAAAATTAACAGTAAATATACTTTGTAATAAACATTGATAACTGAAACCCCAATAAATGTCTTAATTACTAGTAGCGACTGTTGTGTTTTCGAGAACTGATCCAGTAGCTGCCAGTAATTTTGACAATTACAAAATCAGACCAATAGTTCAGGATAGTGCTCTTACGCACTAGAGAGTATGACTAGTTGAATCAACATGTCTACAGCTCTAAATGGCTGCAAAAAGGCCATTTTTTGGAGACATTTCTGTGAAATACAGCCTATACACTTAATCTCTGGATGTTCTTAGGCCTTATCTAACACTTGATGCGTTTTCAAGTGGTGTACACGATTCAGTGTAACGTCATAATCTGCATCTTATGTTATACAGTGGTACCTCGGGATACGAGCTTAATTAATTCCAGAAGGCTGTTCGAGTGCCGATACCGAATGAATTTGTTCCCATTAGGAATAATGTAAATTAGATTAATCCGTTTCAGACCCCCCCAAAAATTCACTTACATAATTGTTCGAGTTTTGAGCTGTTCGTATGCCGAGGTACCAGTACTTTGAATGGACATATTTTTGGAGGCATGAGTGCACAAAACTCATTTCTAGCTCTAGTATATTTCTTGAGATTCAGTCTTAACTTCTTATAGATTGTTTTAGTTAAAGACTGCATGCATAGCCCAGCTGGGGGTATGAGCTCCTAAGGCTGCAATTTTCACTCAAATGAAAGTATATAAAATATCTATTTCAACTTACAAAAAGGCATACAAAATATAGGTATAATCTAAGCCCCCGTACTGCATTTGGGAATAATTACCCATTTTTCTGTACTAGAGTATCAGTTAAGCAGAGTATAAGTGTACCTCGAGAATAAAAAAAAAATCAAACTCCATTACTCAAGAAAATTTTCAAATAACTTGCACTTCCATATACACTACAAGAACGAAAAGGGAGAAACTATTTACAATAATAGTGCACTACAAGCCTCCAACAACTGATATGGAGTAGCATTCCTTATGGTATATTTGGGTGCAGTATAGAAGAGAATCTAAGCCTCCTTCAGAATCTTATTATGCAAGTTAATACTGATCAAAGAAACAAACCTGATCAGTGTATTAAAAAATAATGCAGCTATTTACATTGAGTGTCAATTATACAATTTCTCAGCTAAACATCCTTTCAGTTTTCTCATATTTCAAAGGGATAACAACCCTCTAGAAAATAAAGGATAGCATGGAGCAAGGCTTAACACAAACTTGGGGTCACAGTGCAATAACTGACTTCCCACCATTCCAAACCTGAGAAAATTCAGGCCTTAATATTAATTTACAGCACTGCCCCCATATGTATGTACATATCATAACCACATGTTATACCATACCAGTGAGATGTTTTCGAAAGAATATTTAGCCAATGGTTTCTGTAGTACAAAATGGTACGTGCATCAAATTAATGTTAACTTTCATCAACAAAGTAAGGACTGTTAGCACAAACTATAAACAAATGTGAACCACTACATAAATATTACAATATTCTAAAGATGGCACGTGTGTATTCTCAATATCCTTAACATTGTAATTAATGACCTCCATTATAAGAATTTCTGTAATTCCAACTTCAATTTTAACTTTCAATATCACATAAAAGTAGTGTTCGTTTACTAACTACACAGAAGTTGCCATAAAACAGTTTTCAGTGATTACACATAAATGACACAGCAACCTACATATTGAACTACACATGGAATTTTGTGCATATATGAAAAATGATTGTCACTTCTTGACTTCCTAATTTACTCCCTTGGATAAAACCATTTAAATCTTTCACTGTACGAGATGCATAACAACTTGGGCTCAAATTCTATCAGCATTTCTTTTCATTAGAACTGATCACATCTTACACTATCTGTTTATGGTTCTAGGGGTCCTGGATCATGCCTCCTGATTTACCTGGCTATTGGTGTCAGTAGCTCACCAGAAATTATTGTACCATACTTGGTGTATATCATTATGTGCTAACCCAGAGTTGAAGCCTGTAAATAAAAATCTGTCATAAAACAATATTAACTCTTGGTATAAATCTTTAGAATACCAAAATTATATTACTATACAAGCTGCACTTGGGCTAATAAATATTAAGCGGTAGTTTTACGAGGGCTTCTATTCGTGAAGTGAATGTTTAAGAGATCTTGAGTTTCATAGTTATTTTACTTGTGATTATTCAGGTGATGCATGCCCCATGAGGGTTTAACAGTTATGTAATATAAAAATTACTTTCCACAATGAAGGTCATAAAAGTTAAGTATCTGTACTTTAAATGCATAGAATTGGTGTGCAGTTCTGTTTCAAACATTTAGGTTATGAAATGTATAGGGAGAGTATAATTTTCATGCTAAGAATGTATTTAAAAGCTAATGGCAATATGAAGCCCTCTAATTTTGACGAGAGCAAAGTTTAGGCAAGGTGACTCTCTACGAGTGCCGTGGACATGCAATAAAGTGTAGCTGCCACAGCAGCCGTCATGTACACAAATGATAAACTAAACAGGATGATAAATGTAAAAAAACGATTACAAAAAATGAAAAAAAATAGTGTCAAAAGAAATAAAATTACCTGTTTAATATCAAGAGTGGTATAAGCCTACCAAGAATATAGGAAAATTTCTGTAAGTAATATTACTAACTTAAAATTTTGTGATGAAACATTTTTGTAATCAAAAACATCTTTTCAAGTGAATAATATATTCTAATTTTATATACATATTTCACCAATTAATTAGGTTCCCTGTCCCAGCAGATATGTACGGTATGTACCACTACTACAAGAGGTTCATATATAATGAGTTTCCATTATTTTCACAATTGGACACCTTTGATCAGTTAAAATAACTGATCTTTGGTCGGTAATTCACTTTTTTTTGTTTTTTTTTTGTAAGGTGGGTAAATTATCCCTGCTCGGGTGATCTGCTCAAGGCGAGACACCATAGAGGGAAGAATTGTGATATGAAAATTAAACCCACTATAAAAACATCTGAATGAGTATTGTAATCCCCACAGTGAGACACGGCTCGTATAAAACGTCCCAAACATGCGCATAGCAAAAGTTTCCTACAAGTTTTTACTATGTGAAATATGGCTTTACCAGGAAAATAGAGACATGCACAGAAGAAAGTGAAAATCTTAGATATACACAAAATATACATGTACAACAAACACGCTGGTCGCACACTCAGGCTACCACAACACTCATGAGTGATACCATCTGAGGATAAAGGGCTAACTGCAGGCTCATTCATTTGAGGAAACAGGCCAGAAACCACAGACTGGCAGACTTCTCCAGGAGTCTATACTGGTCCTCACACCACTGCCTTTCTTCACCAAAATCCTCAATTAGAGTTTAATGAGCAGCATGCAGTACACTTTGTCAATGAAGAATCTTATATTACAGAGTGTATGAACAGTATCCATGTTTAGAAGAGTCACTGGAGTGGCATATTTGTAGCTCCACCTTTAGGCCCTGAAATTAAGAAGTAATATAAGTATTCCAAATTAAACAAGATATTATTGTTACAGTATATCTAAATATTTGTATTGTGTTTATCTGTACTTTTAAGCAGAGTTTTAGCTCCCAGACTCCACCTCTCAACATCCGAGCTGCTGGAATATTTAATTTCCAACTCTTAGTTTTATCATATCTACTTAGCTCTTCAATCCAACAACTCTGCTGCCACTATTCTCCTGTAGTTGGTTTCATCTCCTCAATATCCCATTCAAATACTTTTATGCATTTTTTTACTTTTACGCTGAGAAATTGAAACTATCCTGACCTTCCTTACATCAAACCTGATTCCCTCCCATTCCTCAGGTGCTGTATGACCCTTAAGAGTTTAGCATTTTCAACACATATGATTTCTTTACCCTTGAAGAATAGCTATATTACTTAACTATTTATTATACTGTAAGATACATATACAGTGGACCCCCGCATAACGATCACCTACGAATGCGACCAATTATGTAAGTGTATTTATGTAAGTGCGTTTGTACGTGTATGTTTGGGGATCTGAAATGGACTAATCTACTTCACAATATTCCTTATGGGAACAAATTCGGTCAGTACTGGCACCTGAACATACTTCTGGAGTGAAAAAAGTTTGTTAACCGGGGGTCCACTGTACAATCAAATTACCTCTGACTAACATCACCACCCCCTCCTTCAGAGTGGTATTCACCACCCTGCCCACCTCTGGGACTAAGTCCAGCTTACCAGTTTCCCCTAAATCCCTTCATAAAAGTTACCTTGTCCACACTCCAACAGCACATCCATTAAAATCTACTTGTCTTTATTCACCTTTATTTACCATACTCATGGAAGCCTGCTGGGATTATTACATTTATGGGGAAAGTGCTAAACACACAGGGGTTGAATAGGTTCAAACCACGGAAAGGGAAATCAAGCCTAATTCCTTGGATCAAAAGCCCCTCATCAGCATCTGTAACCTTCTCTGAGGGAAACCTACTGCAACTATCTGATTGTAGCTACAGTAGAAGTGTTCTGCTTATAATGTCCCATTTTTAGTGAGTAATCTATTGTATTTTTCAAATTTCAGTGGTTGTAGCACTTACTTTCTCTTCTTTCATCTCATTCCTGGCTTTGACTACAATGAGAAGATTCTGGTACACATTTTGCTTTACTTGTGTTTGCATGTGTGGTCCATTTCCCACAAATGTTACTAAAACAATATCTTCATTAGTTTTTCATAACTGTTTTCAACCTTACACCATAACTTTTACTTATCCTGATACACTCTTTGAATATGCATACAGTACTATACAGTACTGTTCTCACACTGGTATTTTTGTTTGCAGTGACCATGTCTTAATACATGATCCTGGTTTATGCCTTCTTAAACATTCTCATACCCACTCTTGAAGCCATATACTAAGTTTGCTTCTTCCACCACCATCACCTCTGCTACCTTATCCTACTTCTGAACCACATTGACAGACTTATGGCTCACCTGTCTCAAGCTTACACCCATGTAACCTTATTCCTGGTCTTCTTGCTTTTATCTCCTAGCTATGATGTCATTTCTTAAAATGTTGTACATTGTCATCATATCTTCCACAGTTCCCCTTCTCCACCAAGGTTATTTACTTTTATTAATACATCAGCCATTTCCCACCAAGGTAGGGTGGCCCAAAAGAGAAAAACTTTCACCATCATTCACTCCATCACTGTCTTGCCAGAGGTGCACTTACACTACAGTTATAAAACTGCAACATTAACACTCCTCCTTCAGAGTGCACCAAGGTTATCAGGTTCAATTTCTTCAGCTTTTGCCCCCCCCCCCCACACACACAAGCCAAGATGTGACCTCCACAACCTATCAGGTTCAATTTCTTCAGCTTGCCCCCCCCCCCACACACACAAGCCAAGATGTGACCTCCACAACCTATCAGGTTCAATTTCTTCAGCTTGCCCTCCCCCCACACACACAAGCCAAGATGTGACCTCCACAACCTATCAGGTTCAATTTCTTCAGCTTGCCCCCCCCCCCACACACACACAAGCCAAGATGTGACCTCCACAACCTATCAGGTTCACTTTCTTCAGCTTGCCCCCCCCCCCCACACACACACACAAAGCCAAGATGTGACCTCCACAACCACAACTGAACATGTACAATCATAATTCTACTATCCTTCTCAGCTAAAAATAAGGATTGACAATCTGATACTCCTCACTGTTTATAAATGAAAGGTAAATGTGTGAATTTATACACAATTCTACATCAACAACAGCCTCAAAATATCTTATCTAAAATATCTGAGCTGCCCTACTGGTATTTAGCTCAAAACACATTATAGTACTTTCCACTCTAGGCAGTATATGACCCTTATAGGTTTAGGCCTTCCCCCCCCCTGAATAAAAACACTTGTCTCCTAATCCCCAGGTATTGCCTGACCCTTTTAGGTTTAGTACTTCCCCATGATTTTGGATGAAAAAGAACCACAGAAAGGAACATTATCCAGACATTTTGCCCAGGGAACAGAGGCTTCTTTGGACAAAAGTCTCAAAGTTCCTCTTGGTAATTGCCTTTTTTTCACAATTCAACTTAGCAACATTTGTCTCCACCTATGATTATTATAACTGCTCCCATTTCCCAAAGTATAACCTCAACAATATTACTGCTTCTCCATGATTATGATGATACAGTATAATACAATTTTTATTTCTTTACATATAACAAAATCTTAGCAGGCACAAGAGACTAATGTGCAATGTCGGGCCAACTAATCAATGATAATTATTAATTACCTAGAATCATTTTCTGCATGGATGATGGTGCGTTCCTTGTAATAGATTTCTTCCTCTTCCTGGTCACACAGTAACAGCACTACAGCACCAAACAGGAAGATTGCTGCTCCCCATCCTACACCATATGCCCAGCCAAATTCCCACAATGTACGGTTTCCTGAAAAACAATACAGTGTATGACAGCAATCATGATAGGGACAAATCCTAATAGGGGAAAAAATTCTATGGTCTACTGTAAGATTGTCAATGTACGATAAGCCAACTAGTATGACTTATCCACTGAGGAATCAAACTTGGACACATTTCAGTTGTGAGCCAGATTCTCTAACACTAATCTAACACCTAACAATTAACACCTAACAATTTAATGATGCCGTGCTTACGTTTTCCAACTACAGCTGTAAATTTCAAACTTTAAATGTATACACATATTTAAAGTACACTTATAAGTTTAAGGAATTTACTATACAGTGGACCCCCGCTTAACGATCACCTCCCAATGCGACCAGTTATGTAAGTGTATTTATGTAAGTGCGTTTTTATGTGTATGTTTGGGGGTCTGAAATAGACTAATCTACTTCACAATATTCCTTATGGGAACAAATTCGGTCAGTACTGGCACCTGAACATACTTCTGGAATGAAAAAATATCATTAACCGGGGGTCCACTGTATTTAGTTCATTTCAATAATAGATAGTTATACTTACCAAGCTCTAGCTCCTGGGCAAAGAACACTGGGTACAAGATTAGGGCAACCAGAATGGCAATCACTGCAAAAACAAACAAACAAAAAAAAAAAGGACCATTAATATTCACCCTGTCTCGGTGGGAGACGGCCAGCATGTTAATCTATCTATATATAAACTGTCTCCTCTATACTGGCAGTATGAATCAAAGTTTATTCTCTATAAGGATTACAATGCAGGGTTTACAGATTTTGGTTATTGTGTGGTTTACATGTAATAAAAACTAATTACAGAGGGGGTCACTAGAACACCTAGCATGGCTAGGCATTTCGGGCAAACTTAGATTAATTCTTAACCCTAAATTATTACAAATTGTGGAGCAAGGTGACTAAATACTAGTTTGCGAGTATGAAGGAAGTAAATATGTTCAGATATTGGGGAGTGGATTTGCCGGCACTGAAGCATCTGTCATGATGAAACTTGATCCATGGCAGCAAAAAGGGGACTGTACCAGAGTATAATGGTACAAAAACTATTGTATGGGTGTGAAGCAAAGATTTGAATGTTGCAGCAAGGAGGAGAGTGGATGCAGCAGAGATGCTGTGTTCGAGTGTAATGTGTGGTGTGAATATTACCTAGAGAATTCAGAGTGTGGAGATTAGGAGGTATAATGTTGCAGTTTGAAAGATCATCTGAACTGTTGTGTCAGCACCCTTCTGGTGGCAAGACAGTGACTGAAAGGGTGACTATAAATCAAGTTAGTCAATAACAGACTTGTATGACAACAGTGTATACTTAGGATCCTAGAATATGAAAGAATAACAATGCAAGGTAGTAAGCAATTGAGATTGTGCAAAAAACATGAAGTGACAGAGTGGTCAGTAATCAATGACCCAGGACCATCACCTCCAATAAAATATCCTGATCACTGCATTTTTAGTCTTTTTTCAACTAGTTGCCTAGTGTTCAATTGCTGCTTTTGTGTGTTCATCACCAACAACACAAACTACAATTGTAAGAGGGACAAGACTGGTACTAACATGCGAGGGTCATGACCCAGACGGCGATGCGATAGTAACGAGTCTTTACTGTGGGGTCATTATTGCTCAGTCCCAGACCAGTCATAACCGTGGCAATGACGTCCAGCAGCAAGCAGATGACGCACAGCGCTGCACTAGCCATGATGTATGCTGCAACAGTCAATAATAACACTTAGCATCATTACAGTAATGATATACAATACTGATGAGGAATTAGATACATGCAACAACTAAGTAACTTTGTAGACATCTTCAAACAAAGATACCCATGTGTTGCACACATGCAGGGGCAAACCTACTGTGAAACTAATGAAGCTTAAGCTTAAGGGCCCCTAAGCCCAGAAGGGCCCCAGAAGAGACTAGTCCACATTGCTTAAAAATTTTGAGTCTACTGTATGAGGAGGATTTTAAAAAATATATATATAGTGTAATTCAATACAACATAGTTTAATAACCTTTTAATTTTTATTTTAAGTATCATGTATGTAGGTTAGCATTGCTGGTTGCAAAGGTGACCCCATAATGGCTCAAGCTTCAGGACCCCAAAAAAGTAGGTCCGCCACTGCACACATGTATAATTAATAATTCTAGTAAGTCTTACATCAGCAATCTAGTAATGCTGTTACAGAAACACTAGCTATATTAACAATACTTCCCACCACAATGTCTAGCAGATTGAGCCTCCAAACCACAAGCATTTACTACAATTTGTATAAAAGTAATAAAAATGTAATACAGTAATATAATACAGTGGAACCTTGAAAATCGAACATACCAAATATCGAACATTTTGAAAATAAGACCATTTTTTCGGACAAGCTATGTACCAAAAATCGAACGCGTTTCAAATTTCGGACTGCCGGGTATGGGACCTGTCTGCCACCCGCTCTGTCCGCGTCCCCGCGTAGGCGCCGTAAGCAGTCTAGCTTTGTTTATGCTTGAGTGAACACTAACCTGCGCTCTCATTCACACATTTTACGATTATTTCATTGTGTTTAGTGCTTGTGGGACTGTGAAATAAGCTACCATGGGCCCAAAGAAACTTGCTAGTGGTACCCCTGTGGTAAAGAAAGCGAGAAACACCATAGATGTGAAGAAGGAAATAATACAATAGTATGAGAGTGGTGTGAGACTTGTTGAGCTTGCCAGGATGTATGGGAAAAACTAGTCGACCATCGGTTCTATCCTTCCAAACACTAACCCCAACTCCCTCTCTCCTCCTCCCTATCTTCCAGATGCCATCACCAATCTTCAATATAGGTAAATAAAAATGTTATTTTATATTATATCTATCTTTCTTTCAACACATCGGCCGTATCCCACCAAGGCAGGGTGGCCCAAAAGGAAAAACTAAAGTTTCTCCTTTTACATTTAGTAATATATACAGGAGAAGGGGTTACTAGCCCCTTGCTCCCGGCATTTTAGTCACCTCTTACAACACGCATGACTTACGGAGGAAGAATTCTGTTATATGTATTATATGTATGTATTATTTTATATGTATGTTATTTTATATGTATGTAAAACTGTAATTAATCTCTATAAAATGTATTTTTTGTGTGAATATTTTTGGGTTTCTGGAATTGATTAATTGTATTTCCATTATTTCTTATGGGAAATATTGATTCGAATTTCAGACTTTTCGAAATTAGAACTAGCTCCTGGAACTGATTAAGTTCGATTTTTGAGGTTCCACTGTACGTATATATTATTATAATGATAATACTACACACAAACTTCGTAATGAAAATGTATTAATGTTGAATTTTAATAAACGGGTGGCCGGGTATGCCAGTGAAAGGCATCAGTCAGATGACCATAAGCTCCATCACGCTAAGTTAAAATGACCAACAAATTAAAAATACCATTAAATTATTAATGTTAAAAAACTGGTAAATGTTCTCCGAGGTGCCCATAAGCACCTCATAATTATAAACAATCTACTGGCATTGCGGAATGTTGTAACTGGTTAAATTTAACATTCAGGCAACAATCTAATCTAAATAATATATACCCAGAAATTTGCTGAAATTAATTTCACAGGTGTATGAAGTGGAGGCTCTGGAGTAGTGGCTGACACCACCACCCTCACCCTCACCCTCACCCTCCTCCTCACCCTCCTCCTCACCCTCCTCCTCACCCTCCTCCTCACCCTCACCCTCACCCTCACCCTCCTCCTCACCCTCCTCCTCACCCTCCTCCTCACCCTCACCCTCCCCCTCACCCTCACCCTCACCCTCACCCTCACCCTCACCCTCACCTTCAACTGTCACCCTCACCCTCACCCTCACCCTCACCCTCACCCTCACCCTCACCCTCACCCTCACCCTCACCCTCACCCTCACCCTCACCCTCACCCTCACCCTCCTCCTCACCCTCCTCCTCCTCCTCCTCCTCCTCCTCCTCCTCCTCCTCCTCCTCCTCCTCCTCCTCCTCCTCCTCCTCCTCCTCCTCCTCCTCCTCCTCCTCCTCCTCCTCCTCCTCCTCCTCCTCCTCCTCCTCCTCCTCCTCCTCCTCCTCCTCCTCCTCCTCCTCCTCCTCCTCCTCCTCCTCCTCCTCCTCCTCCTCCTCCTCCTCCTCCTCCTCCTCCTCCTCCTCCTCCTCCTCCTCCTCCTCCTCCTCCTCCTCCTCCTCCTCCTCCTCCTCCTCCTCCTCCTCCTCCTCCTCCTCCTCCTCCTCCTCCTCCTCCTCCTCCTCCTCCTCCTCCTCCTCCTCCTCCTCCTCCTCCTCCTCCTCCTCCTCCTCCTCCTCCTCCTCCTCCTCCTCCTCCTCCTCCTCCTCCTCCTCCTCCTCCTCCTCCTCCTCCTCCTCCTCCTCCTCCTCCTCCTCCTCCTCCTCCTCCTCCTCCTCCTCCTCCTCCTCCTCCTCCTCCTCCTCCTCCTCCTCCTCCTCCTCCTCCTCCTCCTCCTCCTCCTCCTCCTCCTCCTCCTCCTCCTCCTCCTCCTCCTCCTCCTCCTCCTCCTCCTCCTCCTCCTCCTCCTCCTCCTCCTCCTCCTCCTCCTCCTCCTCCTCCTCCTCCTCCTCCTCCTCCTCCTCCTCCTCCTCCTCCTCCTCCTCCTCCTCCTCCTCCTCCTCCTCCTCCTCCTCCTCCTCCTCCTCCTCCTCCTCCTCCTCCTCCTCCTCCTCCTCCTCCTCCTCCTCCTCCTCCTCCTCCTCCTCCTCCTCCTCCTCCTCCTCCTCCTCCTCCTCCTCCTCCTCCTCCTCCTCCTCCTCCTCCTCCTCCTCCTCCTCCTCCTCCTCCTCCTCCTCCTCCTCCTCCTCCTCCTCCTCCTCCTCCTCCTCCTCCTCCTCCTCCTCCTCCTCCTCCTCCTCCTCCTCCTCCTCCTCCTCCTCCTCCTCCTCCTCCTCCTCCTCCTCCTCCTCCTCCTCCTCCTCCTCCTCCTCCTCCTCCTCTTGGATTATGGAAAATGACATTTTAAAAGCAAAAATGTCATGAATATGGCAAACAAAAATTATTTTTCAGGGCAGAGTCTTTGATAATCCATGGTTTGGTGTTTGAGATGGGTTAAATGATTTAATTTCTAATATAAAAGGAGTTTAACATGTGTGATTTGATTCATACTATAACTATTTTATTTTATACTCTGTACAGAGCTTGTAATAAAATCAAAGATTTATTTGCACGTGATACAATGTTTGTACAGAATATGGGTGACATTTGGTTGTGCATGTAGAAAGTCCATAGTTATGCAAAGCATTTCAAAGCACTTGCAAAATCAGTATTACTTTCTTTCAACCCCCTTTCCTTCCGTCGTTGGATGGATATTGTCGACCATCCTACTACCTTTCCATCATTGTTACAAAGTGACCACAAAAAGATCTTGTACAGTGGACCCCCGGTTAACGATATTTTTTCACTCCAGAAGTATGTTCAGGTGCCAGTACTGACCGAATTTGTTCCCATAAGGAATATTGTGAAGTAGATTAGTCCATTTCAGACCCCCAAACATACACGTACAAACGCACTTACATAAATACACTTACATAATTGGTCGCATTCGTAGGTGATTGTTATGAGGGGGTCCACTGTATACTGATTTGTTGAGGCTCAC
The DNA here is from genome assembly GCF_038502225.1 of Cherax quadricarinatus. Lineage (NCBI taxonomy): Eukaryota > Metazoa > Arthropoda > Malacostraca > Decapoda > Parastacidae > Cherax > Cherax quadricarinatus. Next base: position 2,711,398 of record NC_091382.1, read on the forward strand.
CATGTGCTTCTTCAGCAAGCTGTTTAATTTATGCTACTTATGAAAATCATTATTTTTTTTTTATTACCATGTCGGCCATTTCCCACCAAGGTAGGGTGGCCCGAAAAAAGAAAAACTTTCATCATTCACTCCATCACTGTCTTGCCAGAGGTGCACTTACACTACAGTTATAAAATTGCAACATTAACACCCCTCCAGAGTGCAAGCACTGTACCTCCTACCTGCAAGACTCAAGTCTGGCCTGCCAGACTTAAATACATATATCAGCCAAGGCACTTCTTGGACCTTGAAGAAAAGCCCTGCACCACAAGCTCATTTGCTACAACGTTTTGCTCTATGAAGAGTTTTATCAGGTTGCTGATAAAGTTATTTTGCAAACCTCTATATGGAATGAAACTCCACAATACAAACTAATGTTATAACCTTTCCAAGATATTAAATATTGGGTCGTCTCAAACATTGTTGTTTTGGCAACAATTAGTCCTAGAAATGGTTTTATACGTATTATTATTACTGGCAGTAACAGCTTGGTTAATCATGTAGTCAGTGAGTAAGTTTAGCCTCCGGCCGAGCTGTGAAACTGGTCACAGAGGCAAAGCCGTTACATTTCTCTTATAAAGGCACTTATCGACATAACTACTGGCTTTCTAGTCATATTCCAAGCCATCAGCCATTAAAAAATATTAAGAAAAAATGTATATAGAGTTCAGGAACGTTGCAGCAGGACACGGCGGCAATGTCATTACAGTAAACAGATACATAACATTAAATATATACAGCAGTCATTAGGAGGGTAGAGGCATTACAAGGCCACATAAGCATATCTCACTTCTTGGATAAAGCTGAGTGCTGCTGCCACATCTGCATAATCCTGGTTAAAATGCAAGGCAGGTGAGAATCATAGTAAGCAGTGACTAGTGAGAGTGAATGAGAGTGAGATAGAATGGGAGGATTATGTGTAATGCTCGGGAGACAATATGAAGCCATCATAGTGGAGCAGCAGCATCTCGTATAACAGCATCATATATAATACAGCATCATCTCATAACACAGCAGCGCCCCATAATACAGCATCATGGGTTAACTCTGTGATAATTACCAGACTGAGGCCTGCCAGGGTAAGTCAATCAAAAAGTATATATTGTAGTCAAAATAAAGAACAACTAGGACCCAGGAGCAGATACTCAGAGTGGACACAACATTTGACAAGGTTGAGGCCTAAAACACTAGTCTGTCATGAGGGTCATCACCCCCATGGCCCAGTCCCAGACCAGACCTGTTGATAGTCTGATCAATCAGGCTATTGCTGCTTGCAAAATATTAAGGCTTGTTTCCTTAAGACACCTGCTGTCCCTGTTCACCTATCAGTAAGTAGGTACCTGGGTGTTAGTGAACTGGTGAGTCACACCCTGGGACAAAACTGACCTAATTTGCCTGAAATGCTCTTCATAACAAGCTTTCTATATAGTAGTATGTCATTATGTCTGATAGGCCTGTATACCTTGTACATGTATGTACTTGTAGATATATTGTAAGAATGCAGTCCACTCTAGGCATGACAGCCTGGTTAATCAGGAACTCAGAAGACAGCTAAAAGGCTGTTAGTAATTAGAAATTCCCCTTTTGTGTGAGGGGACTAAAACAATTCCCCCACACTTAAGTCGAAGTTTCTGCCAAGAAAGCTAATTCCATGATAGTGGCAGGCCCACTTGAATTATAGGCTAAAATTGTCCTTTGTGGGGAAAAATCCAACCAAAAGTTAGCAGAGGAAGCCACAAGTTCCAGCACATCGCAAAGTTATGTTGATGTTAACTTTGTGTTGCTCGAGGTGTTGAGTTCCTCGCTTAAAGTGTAAAAATGTTTCCTGGTTCAGGTGTTAAAGTTATGTGACGCCCAGCATCAGCCAGTGTCAGTTACGTTATGCGACGCCCAGCATCAGCCAGTGTCAGTTACGTTATGCGACGCCCAGCATCAGCCAGTGTCAGTTACGTTATGCGACGCCCAGCATCAGCCAGTGTCAGTTACGTTATGCGACGCCCAGCATCAGCCAGTGTCAGTTACGTTATGCGACGCCCAGCATCAGCCAGTGTCAGTTACGTTATGCGACGCCCAGCATCAGCCAGTGTCAGTTACGTTATGCGACGCCCAGCATCAGCCAGTGTCGGTTACGTTATGCGACGCCCAGCATCAGCCAGTGTCGGTTACGTTATGCGACGCCCAGCATCAGCCAGTGTCGGTTACGTTATGCGACGCCCAGCATCAGCCAGTGTCGGTTACGTTATGCGACGCCCAGCATCAGCCAGTGTCGGTTACGTTATGCGACGCCCAGCATCAGCCAGTGTCGGTTACGTTATGCGACGCCCAGCATCAGCCAGTGTCGGTTACGTTATGCGACGCCCAGCATCAGCCAGTGTCGGTTACGTTATGCGACGCCCAGCATCAGCCAGTGTCGGTTACGTTATGCGACGCCCAGCATCAGCCAGTGTCGGTTACGTTATGCGACGCCCAGCATCAGCCAGTGTCGGTTACGTTATGCGACGCCCAGCATCAGCCAGTGTCGGTTACGTTATGCGACGCCCAGCATCAGCCAGTGTCGGTTACGTTATGCGACGCCCAGCATCAGCCAGTGTCGGTTACGTTATGCGACGCCCAGCATCAGCCAGTGTCGGTTACGTTATGCGACGCCCAGCATCAGCCAGTGTCGGTTACGTTATGCGACGCCCAGCATCAGCCAGTGTCGGTTACGTTATGCGACGCCCAGCATCAGCCAGTGTCGGTTACGTTATGCGACGCCCAGCATCAGCCAGTGTCGGTTACGTTATGCGACGCCCAGCATCAGCCAGTGTCGGTTACGTTATGCGACGCCCAGCATCAGCCAGTGTCGGTTACGTTATGCGACGCCCAGCATCAGCCAGTGTCGGTTACGTTATGCGACGCCCAGCATCAGCCAGTGTCGGTTACGTTATGCGACGCCCAGCATCAGCCAGTGTCAGTTACGTTATGCGACGCCCAGCATCAGCCAGTGTCAGTTACGTTATGCGACGCCCAGCATCAGCCAGTGTCAGTTACGTTATGCGACGCCCAGCATCAGCCAGTGTCAGTTACGTTATGCGACGCCCAGCATCAGCCAGTGTCAGTTACGTTATGCGACGCCCAGCATCAGCCAGTGTCAGTTACGTTATGCGACGCCCAGCATCAGCCAGTGTCAGTTACGTTATGCGACGCCCAGCATCAGCCAGTGTCAGTTACGTTATGCGACGCCCAGCATCAGCTGCCACCAGCAGCATCGACTGCCACAGCTGCCACCAGCACCATCGACTGCCACCGCTGCCACCTGCAGCATCGACTGCCACCGCTGCCCCCAGCAGCATCGACTGCCACCGCTGCCACCAGCAGCATCGACTGCCACCGCTGCCACCAGCAGCATCGACTGCCACCGCTGCCACCAGCAGCATCGACTGCCACCGCTGCCACCAGCAGCATCGACTGCCACCGCTGCCACCAGCAGCATCGACTGCCACCGCTGCCACCAGCAGCATCGACTGCCACCGCTGCCACCAGCAGCATCGACTGCCACCGCTGCCACCAGCAGCATCGACTGCCACCGCTGCCACCAGCAGCATCGACTGCCACCGCTGCCACCAGCAGCATCGACTGCCACCGCTGCCACCAGCAGCATCGACTGCCACCGCTGCCACCAGCAGCATCGACTGCCACCGCTGCCACCTGCAGCATCGACTGTCACTGCTGCCACCTGCAGCATCAACTGTCACTGCTGCCACCTGCAGCATCAACTGTCACTGCTGCCACCTGCAGCATCAACTGTCACTGCTGCCACCTGCAGCATCAACTGTCACTGCTGCCACCAGCAGCGTCAACTGCCACTGCTGCCACCAGCAGCGTCAACTGCCATTGCTGCCACCAGCAGCGTCAACTGCTACTGCCACTACCTGCAGCATCAACTGCCACCACCTGCAGCATCAACTGCTGCCACCTGCAGCATCAACTGCTGCCACCTGCAGCATCACCTGCTGCCACCTGCAGCGTCAACTGCTACTGCCACCACCTGCAGCATCAACTGCTGCCACCTGCAGCATCAACTGCTGCCACCTGCAGCATCAACTGCTGCCACCTGCAGCATCACCTGCTGCCACCTGCAGCGTCAACTGCTACTGCCACCACCTGCAGCATCAACTGCTGCCACCTGCAGCATCAACTGCTGCCACCTGCAGCATCAACTGCTGCCACCTGCAGCATCAACTGCTGCCACCTGCAGCATCAACTGCCACCACCAGCAGCGTCAACTGCTACCACCAGCAGCGCCAACTGCCACCAGCAGCGTCAACTGCTACTGCCACCAGCAGCATCAACTGCTACTGCCACCAGCAGCGTCAACTGCTACTGCCACCACCTGCAGCATCAACTGCCACCACCTGCAGCATCAACTGCCATCACCTGCAGCATCAACTGCTACCACCTGCAGCATCAACTGCTACTGCCACCACCTGCAGCATCAACTATCACCTGCAGCATCAACTGCTACCACCTGCAGCGTCAACTGCTACCACCTGCAGCGTCAACTGCTACTGCCACCACCTGCAGCATCAACTGCCACCATCTGCAGCATCAACTGCCATCACCTGCAGCATCAACTGCCACCACCTGCAGCATCAACTGCCACCACCTGCAGCATCAACTGCCATCACCTGCCACCACCTGCAGCATCAACTGCCACCACCTGCAGCATCAACTGCTGCCACCTGCAGCATCAACTGCTGCCACCTGCAGCATCACCTGCTGCCACCTGCAGCATCAACTGCCACCACCTGCAGCATCAACTGCCACCACCTGCAGCATCAACTGCCACCACCTGCAGCATCAACTGCTGCCACCTGCAGCATCAACTGCTGCCACCTGCAGCATCACCTGCTGCCACCTGCAGCATCAACTGCCACCACCTGCACCATCAACTGCCACCACCTGCAGCATCAACTGCTGCCACCTGCAGCATCAACTGCTGCCACCTGCAGCATCACCTGCTGCCACCTGCAGCATCAACTGCCACCACCTGCAGCATCAACTGCTGCCACCTGCAGCATCAACTGCCGCCACCTGCAGCATCAACTGCTGCCAGTGTGCTCCCAGCAGCTTCTGGTAAGTAATCTGGAGATAAACGCTCTGTAAGACGATTACCTCTTTATCTTTCCTGCTTGTCATGTCTTCCAGGACAGGCTGAGGAGCTTGTCAGTTTTTTAAGAGTGCAAGATCTGATACCTGTGACACGCCAGGCTATTATCAATGGCCTGCAGCATAGTCATCACCTGGACCAAGTAGTCAGATTTTCTCATAGTAATTACAAGTTGTTTTTTTACTGGTACGTAGAGGAAATTACCAACAAACCTCTGGCCAGCCAGGCTATGGTTGGTAAGTTGGACTGCGTGCGGTCAGCTGTAACAGCCTAGTTGACCAGGGTTTTATCCTCCAAGAGGCTTGGTCTGGGACCGAACCAAAGGGATACTCATCCCCGGAAGCATCCTTCCAGAATGCAGAACGTCCAATAGGCTTCTTTTTCACTCTGGCCAGCTGGCCCAGTGGCTTTCGCATTGGCCTGAACTTTACGACTCGCTTTCCATGGGTTCTAACCCCGCCTGTACCGTGGTTACACTCTGGTAAAGGTTGTAATAGGTTATAAAACTAAGACAAATATATTTAATCACAAACTGAACTCGTGTGAGACACCTATGGCAGAGTGCAACCAGAAAACCAAGTTGGTAAGAATATTATTCACACTGTCAATTATTATAATCATAAGCGCTAAACCCATTTGCAATAGTGAACAATAAAATGGTATAAAATACCGACAGGTTGTTTAGGTAAGACATATGCAACAGTTAGGTATCGAAATAAGGATACCTAACTGTTGCATATGTGTCTTACCTAAACCATTTGCAATACTTCCGCAAAGACGTTTTTTTTTACCTATGTTGTGAAAAATAATTTCCCAAAATTATATATTATTGATAATGTAAATATACATGATTAATGCATTACTGTTGCTCTGAAGTGTATTTTGAAGAGGAGAACCAAGAGAAGGTGCGCATGCGCTGGGTCAGGGAGTCTCGTGAGGGTCTAGGCCTGGGAGAGAGTACTAGTTAACATGAACCAGGAAATTGGCTGTTCTGACGGTCGAAACGTGATTGGTGGACCCACTTCATGATAGGAAGTGTTGTAACTGTTCCTAATGAGGAGTGAAGGAAGGTAATTTGCGGGACCACTATAACCAGGTGGGGAAAATTAGTAAATAGGGACGCCAAGTGGGGCAGTGGCGCGACGCCATGGAGATTGTTCACGGGAAAATACCAGTGATTTAATCGTCACTCATCGGTCTCCAATCTTAATGTATCGACCTCTAATGCGTGTAAAATTCACGAGACGTTAATTCGTCTTGTGAATTGTAGTGGAGTCAGTGATAACAATACTAAGTTAAGGAATGATTGATGTGATATGAGCTGCCATTCCCCGACTGAGTGAGCACATATTAACCTCGTGATTCCGGTCCCGGGGATTGTGGAGGTTTTACGGAGTCACAGCTCCTAAACCGGGACAAACCAACGGATACCTCGTCCTGCTGGAGTAAGAACGTATCGGTGTAGCAGGACATCGAAATGACCAGAGAAAATCTGGTAAGTGGTAATTCGTTATGTTCACGTGTAACCCCTCCCCATCTTTTCCTTCAGTCAATATAATCCATACAGTCCACAACAAATTAGTAGCGCCGTTCCTGTGGGTGCTATCCACTTCTATACTGGTCTAGGATAGATATGGGTAAGATTGTGCGGGTTATCGAAGGGCACTTGCTATGTATGATAATCTCTAACTGTATTTGTGTATACCTGAAACTTATTTACCAGGGGTGGCCTAAGTTTTTTCACACGTCTACATGGGGTAACTGCTGTAAATATATATTTTTTTTCTTATTCGCCGGTATTCTCCCGGTCCGGGTCTTTTCCAAGTAGTGGTGACCCGGCCTTGGCTCCCTATCTGGGGAGTGTCTCGAGACCTAAGTCTCCCATGGGAGGAGGTACAAGTATCCCCTCATTGGGACCAAGTGTCCCCAGGCCTAGCCACAGTCCCCGCCCTCACGGGGCTCGTAGGGAGAAGCTAGGCCTTGGTCTGCCATCTTCCCCGCCCCAAAGGGGCTCGTGGGTATATATGGTTGTCGCCTCCTAATGAGATTACTTGTGTGAATGTAATGTTGAGGTACATACAGGTAACCCCTTATAAATTTTCCATATCTGCCATATGTCAAGAAATCTTATTAATGAAAATAAGATATCAGATATACTAAGCAAATTTCTTAAATTTGCTTGTAACATAAGTGAACTGTAGATATGTATATATAAACCCATATGTACACCTGTTGACTCTTGTGGGGCCTAGTTCTTAGGCCTTTTATGTATCCATATGCTCTTGCACTACCCTCCACAGGATGGATATACCTGGAGGTTATTCTGGGGATCAACGCCCCCGCGGCCCGGTCCATGACCAGGCCTCCCGGAGTGCACAATAAACTAGCCACTTCGGTGGCAAAATCTAAATCTAATGGAACAAACTCCCGAGTACCGTCCTAGAAGCTAGGACATTGTGTCATTTTAAAAATAGGTTAGATAAATGCACGAGTGGGTGTGAGTTGCTACTGGGTCAGATGCCGTGCTCCTCCCTTAAGTGGAGGTGACCTGACTATGTGGGCCATTGGTCTAAGCCGGGGGGTTAACATGGACCTGCCTCGCAAGGGCCAGTAGGCCTGCTTCAGTGTTCCTTATAAAATGAAGAACAAGATGAAAATGGAGTAGGCGTTTTCTCTTATAGGTTCCCCCCCCCCAAGTAGCATCACAACCTCTGATCTTCCTCTTATCCATCACCTCAACCTTATTATTACCTAGTTTATTATTACCTAGTTTATTATTACCTAGTTTATTATTACCTAGTTTATTATCTAGTTTATTATCTAGTTTATTACCTAGTTTATTATTATCTAGTTTATTACCTAGTTTATTATTACCTAGTTTATTATTATGTAGTTTATTATCTAGTTTATTACCTAGTTTATTACCTAGTTTATTATTACCTAGTTTATTACCTAGTTTATTATTACCTAGTTTATTATTTAGTTTATTATTATCTAGTTTATTATCTAGTTTATTATTATCTAGTTTATTATTATCTAGTTTATTAAAATATGCTTTAGTATTAAGAACCGTACATATACAATCAATGGTTCAGATAGAACAATAATAATGATACTGAAAGCAATAATAATAATAATAATAATAATAATAATCGTAATGGTAAAATGGCAAAATAACGACTTTTGAACAATTCAAGTTACGAACAGCCTTCTGGAACGTAAATTGTTGGTAAGTTGGAGGGGGGGGGGGGTCTGTATTCTACATTTTCCTCCATTGTTGTTCTCCATACAACTTTGGGAGACGCTGACAAATGGTGAATAAAAAAAACACTGACAGTAACCTTTCAACGCAATTTGGTTTAGCTCTCGGTAATGTTCTCAACGAAGAGTTCAACCAAGAGCGACACTGACTTTTATGGGTTATCCTGGGTTCTGTACATATATGCTGCTATATATGATAATCTACGTAACTGTATATACCTGAATAAACTTACACTTGTTTAAAAGTCTTAATTTGCCTTTTGACTGGCCTGCATTTTACCCAGCCACTGTCTGGTGTTTATTATACATAGTTTGCGACAGCAAGAAGACAGACAAGACTTACGTTCGTCTCTGGCAGTGTGGCAGCCAGGCTTGGCGTTAATCTGGAAGGGCAGGGGCTTGGGAGCGTCGAGTTCAATACAGTGCTCGAAGAGACCTTGTCGCCAGCCAACAGCCAGCAGCCAGTCTGAGGAAGCCAGGGCCAGGACCATCAGGAAGGCTGTGATGATACCGCACACCAGTGCTATCACCTGGAAAAAACAACCATGGTTACTCTCTCACACACCAGTGTTATCACCTGGAAAACAACCATGGTTACTCTCTCACACACCAGTGTTATCACCAGTAAAACACACATGGAAATTAAGACATGTGCAACATCTGGGTATCTTTATTGTAGACGTTTCACCATCCAGTGGCTTTATCAATACAAATTCTAGGACATAACTTGAAGACAGTAGAACTATGTACAGAAGATGAGGTAATCAGTCCCTCAACCTAGTAGTAGGTGCGAAGAGCACCATAGTCGTGGAGTTTCTGAATCTCCACGACTATGGTGCTCTTCGCACCTACTGCTAGGTTGAGGGACTGATTACCTCTTCTTCTGTACATAGTTCTACTGTCTTCAAGTTATGTCCTAGAATTTGTATTGATAAAGCCACTGGATGGCGAAACGTCTACAATAAAGATACCCAGATGTTGCACATGTGTCTTAATTTCAATCTTGTCGGTATTATATACCATTCTTACACAAAACACACATGGTTACTCACACACCAGTGTTATCACCTGTAAAACATAACCATGGTTACTCTCTCTCTCACCTTATTGCCACCCACCCACACACACACACACACACACACACACACACACACACACACACACACACACACACACACACACCTGTATACCTCCCGCAAGCAATCACTTTACTCTCACAATTTCAAAGAGCTATGCACCGATAGTGCTGATATCCTACATTATCCGAGTCTTTGCAAGCGTTATAATGAAGGTCGGCAGGATGGGTTTACAGCAGGTTGCTCCTCCCGTTCATAATTTCTTAACCATTACATGACTTTGGACTCTGAAATACGAAGTATTTATGTAGTTTCCAAGTGCTTCGCGAAAGTCCTCGACAAGTGCGACCATTCAAATTCAAAATTTATTCTCTATAAGGATTACAATGCTGAGTTTACAGAATTTGGTTGTGTGGTTTACATGTAGTAAAATAATAATTACAGTGTACCACTAGAACACCTAGCACAAAGTATGCAAAAGGAATAATTGGAAAAGTGAACAAATGGGATTTTAGCTCGCTAACATATCTGAACAACAACAAGAGTGAACATGATGAACAGCAGAGGCTACCACTGTGAAAATCTGTCCTCCATGACGCAATACTAACCTCTTGTCTCTCATTCTCATATCCACTTAACCTTACAACTTACAATTCCGGGGTCACTGTCCCTGCGGTCCTTTCCTAGATCAAACCTCACGGTTGTTGGCTTGATCGACCAGTCTGTTGGTGCTAGCAGAAAGAAGGCTAAAGAATAACAAAAAAGGCACAATACCGTGACTGGAACGATACACAAATAACCCGCACATAAAAGAGAAGCTTACGACGACGTTTCGGTCCGACTTGGACCACTGACAAAGTCACAGTGTGACTTTGTGTAAGGCTATTTGTGTAAGGCTAAAGAATGCACCATAGCCCAGCTAATCAGGAACCTACTTTAGGAACACATCAAGCTCCCTCCTGTAGACAGCCAGAGGGTTTTTATTTCATCTTGTGCAAGGAGGAGAGTAAAAAGTCGAGGACCTCTTACACTTAAGAGTTTTCTCTTAGTGTACTCATCGCGCCCCTGCTATTTACCGGAGATGTTTGCACCATCTCGCAAGTTTTTCATAGAGTGATTTTAAGATACGGGACCAGTCCCTCCAGGATTTCCCAGGTGTAAATTATGATGTACTCCTTGGAAAGTAGGCGAGAAAGGAACAACTGAAGGTACTTAAAGCATTCCCAACTAGTTCAGATATCTAGATGAATTTATACAGGCAAAGGTGATTCTCTAAGTTTTCTAACTGTGCAGTCTTCCCTTGAAGGGTGCTCAGACTTCAACTATAGTACTGTATCATACTTGACAGACCATACAACAATTATGAGCATGTCATCCACTGAGAACACAGCACATCTCCAAGCTGCTACGAACCAAGTCTTCCAGTGGGCCCCAGACATGATATACAACGAAGCTAAATTCCAGTTACTCCGCTATGAAAGTGATTAATTAGCATTGGATTATATTAACGAGAACCACTAAACATGTAGGGGTCATACAGCGCCTGAATAATGTAAATTATAAATATTTAAAGTGGACTTGCCGTCCCATGTCTCGCTGGAGCTACGTGTGTCGTGAAGGTGGTATCCAATATACAGTATATAAATTGGCAGGAAATGACATGGTCACAAAATTTGCTTAGGGTGGCCAGGGAGTGGAGAGAGGTGGGGACAGGGCTCAAGTGTTAGTGGGGAGTGGGTGGGGAGAGAGCTAGCAATACTACGGGCCCCACTGTGGAAAGAAGGGTGGGGAGAGAGCTAGCAATACTACGGGCCCCACTGTGGAAAGAAGGGTGGGGAGAGCTAGCAATACTACGGGCCCCACTGTGGAAAGAAGGGTGGGGAGAATGAATACCCAAAAACCCGCACTTAGAGAAGATACGATTTTCTTCGGATTTTTAACCCTGGAGGGTTAGCTACCCAGGATAACCGAAGAAAGTCAGTGCGTCATCGTGGACTGTGTAGCTTATTTCCATTGTGGTCCTCAATCTTGTCCCCCAGGATGCGACCCACACCAGTAGACTAACACCCAGGTACCTATTTGCTGTTAGGTGAACAGGACAACGGGTGTAAGGAAACGTGTCGAAATGTTTCCACCTCGCCGGGAATCGAGCCCGGGGGCTCCGTGTGTGAAGCGAGACCTTTAGCCACCGGGGCATCCAAACAGGAGGGCGGGAACTTAATTACGACGTTTCGGCCAGTCCTGGACTACTGTCAAGTCACAACCGAGTCACAATCTCAGGGTTTTTAGTGATGACAAGATAAAAGTTCACTGTGAACCTATGTTAAGACAAGTTCTGATGAACACGACTCGGTACCTAACTTCTAAATTGAACTGGGATAAGTTACTGATGGGCGAAACTACTTCGTAAGACACCCAGGTGTTCCACACGCGTCTTATTTATCATCTTGTGGGTAATGTACACTGCTGATGTAATTATACCAGCTGTGATAGCCCGGCGGAAGCACTGGTCCCAGACTAGGTTTAATCAACCAGGCTATTGGTGCCAACAGCACTCAGGAACCAGAGTAACAGTTCTTATATGTCCATCATACAACAGTCTACTGGTACATCATACCTGTGACCTCTTACCAAGTCGCAAGAGAACATACAAAAGACGGTGCCGGATCAACCGGGCTGTGGTTCGTACGTTGGATTACGTGCGGCCAGCAGTAATAGCCTGGTTGATCAGGCCCTGATCCACCGGGAGGCCTGGTTGTGGACCTGGCCGCGGGGGCGTTGATCCCCGGTATGACCTATAGGTAGATGTGTGTGTGTGTATATATATATATATATATATATATATATATATATATATATATATATATATATATACAAACAAACACTGCTCTCTGGCTGAAGGAGACTCGAACCTACGAACCTTAGGACAAAGTACGCAGTGTTTTACCAATCTACCCACACTGGACCAATACCTTGGCGTGTAGCGTTCGCTACACGTTTGATCCAAGGCAGCCAGCTTTCAGGGAGAAGGCTTACAGCTTTATATATATATATATATATATATATATATATATATATATATATATATATATATATATATATACATACACATATATATTCACACACACACACACTGCTGCAGCATATGGGCGCCTGGCAAACCTGAGAATAGCGTTCCGATACCTTAGTAAGGAATCGTTCAAGACACTATACACCGTGTACGTCAGGCCCATACTGGAGTATGCAACACCTGTTTGGAACCCGCACCGGATCAAGCACGTTAAGAAGTTAGAGAAAGTGCAAAGGTTTGCGACAAGGTTAGTTCCAGACGTAAGAGGAATGTCCTACGAAGAAAGGTTGAGGGAAATCGTTCTGACGACAATGGAGGACAGGAGGGTCAGGGGAGACATGATAACTACATATAAAATACTGCGTGGAATAGACAAGGTGGACAAAGACGGGATGTTCCAGAGATGGGACAAAGACACAAGAGGACACAATTGGAAGTTGAAGACTCGGATGAATCAAAGGGATGTTAGGAAGTATTTCTTCAGTCATTAAGTAGTCAGGCCGTGGAATAGCCTAGAAAGTGACGTAGTGGAGGCAGGAACCATACATAGTTTTAAGACGAGGTATGATAAAGCTCATGGAGCAGGGAGAGAGAGGACCCAGTAGCAACCAGTGAAGAGGCAGGGCCAGGAGCTATAACTCGACCCCTGCAACCACAAATAGGCGAGTACAAATAAGCGAGTACACACACACACGTGCAGCAGTATCTCTAAATAGTGCTCCCCGGATTTATCGTTCTAGTAGCTGTCCTAAGACATAATTACCGACCATCATAGGTGAGTGAATCAGTCAACATACCTACAACAATATAACTCACAAGAATGTAAATTATGTGATAATATCAAGAATTTTTTGAATTTAAATATGAACAAATGGCGAGTGAGGGAGAATAACAATCAGGTGCTGGCACCAGTGTTGACAATATTCATAGTTAAATGGATCAAAGTTGTGATATTAAGTAATAATTAATACAGATATTAGTGGGTTATAGCAGTAGTGTTGTGATGAGGTTATAAACGATTGACTTAAGAAAAAATGATTCAATCCCCAGCTGTTGGTGTTGTGAATGTTATCAGATTTGTTATGACCATAATACCGTAGTAAATAAGGGTGAATAACACGTATCAAAACAAAAATAAAAACTAGAATGGATGATAAACCTCGTGAAGGAGTTAAAAAATAATAATGACAGCAGTCACCACCAGGAACCTCCAGTGTTGTGTAGACAACACTTGTCTAAAGGTTCCTTGATGCTGGTGACGGGCTCTTGATCTAGGGAATTGGATCTGTTCTCCAGTTCCCTGAATTAAACCGTAATACCTTCCACATATCCCCCCCCCCTTCAGGAGCTGTATAATCTTACGGGTTTACCGCTTTTCCATGATTATAACAACACTTGTCTATCTTAGTTTTGTTTAGTGTCTAAAGTCTAAGTGTCTGGCCCTGCTAGTTGTTATACCATCACTGATAATTTCTAAATTATCTAAATATCTTCAGAATAGTGTAGCCTAGTACCCGCCCCCCCCTGAGTGACACAGTAGTTAACAAGTACGTACGTACGTACACACGTACGTACACACACGTGTTCACCAGTAATTATTATGGTAAATGTTAGTGTTTATTAATAAGGAATTGTGAGAGAAATAATTCTGTAATCTTTAGGAGAGTAACGTAGCCTAGTGTGCAAAGTTCCGGGCCGGGAGAGTACCGGTGAACCAAGAACAATAAAGTTACGGGCCGGGAGAGTACCGGTGAACCAAGAACAATAAAGTTACGGGCCGGGAGAGTACCGGTGAACCAAGAACAATAAAGTTACGGGCCGGGAGAGTACCGGTGAACCAAGAACAATAAAGTTACGGGCCGGGAGAGTACCGGTGAACCAAGAACAATAAAGTTACGGGCCGGGAGAGTACCGGTGAACCAAGAACAAAGATCCGGGCCGGGAGAGTACCGGTGAACCAAGAACAAAGATCCGGGCCGGGAGAGTACCGGTGAACCAAGAACAAAGATCCGGGCCGGGAGAGTACCGGTAAACCAAAAACAAAGATCCGGCCGGGAGAGTACCGGTGAACCAACAACAACAAAGATCTGGGCCGGGAGAGTACTGGTGAACCAAGAACAACAAAGATCCGGGCCGGGAGAGTACCGGTGAACCAACAACAACAAAGATCCGGGCTGGGAGAGTACTGGTGAACCAAGAACAACAAAGATCCGGGCCGGGAGAGTACCAGTGAACCAAGAACAAAGTTCTGGGCCGAGAGAGTACCGGTGAACCAAGAACAAAGTTCCGGGCCGGGAGAGTACCGGTGAACCAAGAACAAAGTTCCGGGCCGGGAGAGTACCGGTGAACCAAGAACATCAAAGATCCGGGCCGGGAGAGTACCGATGAACCAAGAACAAAGATCCGGGCCGGGAGAGTACTGGTGAACCAAGAACAACAAAGATCCGGGCCGGGAGAGTACCAGTGAACCAAGAACAAAGATCCGGGCCGGGAGAGTACCGGTGAACCAACAACAAAGATCCAGGCCGGGAGAGTACTGGTGAACCAAGAACAACAAAGATCCGGGCCGGGAGAGTACCGATGAACCAAGAACAAAGATCCGGGCCGGGAGAGTACCGGTGAACCAACAACAAAGATCCGGGCCGGGAGAGTACTGGTGAACCAAGAACAACAAAGATCCGGGCCGGGAGAGTACCGGTGAACCAAGAACAAAGATCCGGGCCGGGAGAGTACCGGTGAACCAACAACAAAGATCCGGGTCAGGAGAGTACTGGTGAACCAAGAACAACAAAGATCCGGGCCGGGAGAGTACTGGTGAACCAAGAACAAAGGTCCGGGCCGGGAGAGTACCGGTGAACCAAGAACAACAAAGGTCCGGGCCGGGAGAGTACCGATGAACCAAGAACAACAAAGATCCGGGCCGGGAGAGTACCGGTGAACCAAGAACAACAAAGATCCGGGCCGGGAGAGTACCGGTGAACCAAGAACAACGAAGATCCAGGCCGGGAGAGTACCGGTGAACCAAGAATAACGAAGATCCGGGCCGGGAGAGTACCGGTGAACCAAGAACAACAAAGATCCGGGCCGGGAGAGTACCGGTGAACCAAGAACAACCAAGATCCGGGCCGGGAGAGTACCGGTGAACCAAGAACAACAAAGATCCGGGCCGGGAGAGTACCGGTGAACCAAGAACAACAAAGCTCCGGGCCGCGAGAGTACCGGTGAACCAAGAACAACAAAGGTCCGGGCCTGGAGAGTACCGATGAACCAAGAACAACAAAGATCCGGGCCGGGAGAGTACCGGTGAACCAAGAACAACAAAGATCCAGGCCGGGAGAGTACCGGTGAACCAAGAACAACAAAGATCCGGGCCGGGAGAGTACCGGTGAACCAAGAACAAAGATCCAGGCCGGGAGAGTACCGATGAACCAAGAACAACAAAGATCCGGGCCGGGAGAGTACCGATGAACCAAGAACAACAAAGATCCGGGCTGGGAGAGTACCGGTGAACCAAGAACAACAAAGATCCAGGCCGGGAGAGTACCGATGAACCAAGAACAACAAAGATCCAGGCCGGGAGAGTACCGGTGAACCAAGAACAACGAAGATCCAGGCCGGGAGAGTACCGGTGAACCAAGAACGAAGATCCAGGCCGGGAGAGTACCGGTGAACCAAGAACAACGAAGATCCGGGCCGGGAGAGTACCGGTGAACCAAGAACAACAAAGATCCGGGCCGGGAGAGTACCAGTGAACCAAGAACAACAAAGATCCAGGCCGGAAGAGTACCGGTGAACCAAGAACAACAAAGATCCAGGCCGGGAGAGTACCGGTGAACCAAGAACAACAAAGATCCGGGCCGGGAGAGTACCAGTGAACCAAGAACAACAAAGATCCAGACCGGGAGAGTACCGGTGAACCAAGAACAACAAAGATCCAGGCCGGGAGAGTACCGGTGAACCAAGAACAACAAAGATCCAGGCCGGGAGAGTACCGGTGAACCAAGAACAAAGTTCCGGGCCGGGAGAGTACCGGTGAACCAACAACAACAAAGTTCCGGGCCGGGAGAGTACCGGTGAACCAAGAACAACAAAGTTCTGGGCCGGGAGAGTACCGGTGAACCAAGAACAACAAAGTTCCGGGCCGGGAGAGTACCGGTGAACCAAGAACAACAAAGTTCCGGGCCGGGAGAGTACCGGTGAACCAAGAACAACAAAGTTCCGGGCCGGGAGAGTACCGGTGAACCAAGAACAACAAAGTTCCGGGCCGGGAGAGTACCGGTGAAGCAAGAACAACAAAGTTCCGGGCCGGGAGAGTACCGGTGAAGCAAGAACAACAAAGTTCTGGGCCGGGAGAGTACCGGTGAACCAAGAACAACAAAGTTCCGGGCCGGTAGAGTACCGGTGAACCAAGAACAACAAAGTTCTGGGCCGGGAGAGTACCGGTGAACCAAGAACAACAAAGTTCCGGGCCGGGAGAGTACCGGTGAACCAAGAACAACAAAGTTCCGGGCCGGGAGAGTACCGGTGAAGCAAGAACAACAAAGTTCCGGGCCGGGAGAGTACCGGTGAAGCAAGAACAACAAAGTTCCGGGCCGGGAGAGTACCGGTGAAGCAAGAACAACAAAGTTCTGGGCCGGGAGAGTACCGGTGAACCAAGAACAACAAAGTTCCGGGCCGGGAGAGTACCGGTGAACCAAGAACAACAAAGTTCCGGGCCGGGAGAGTACCGGTGAACCAAGAACAACAAAGTTCCGGGCCGGGAGAGTACCGGTGAACCAAGAACAACAAAGTTCCTGGCCGGGAGAGTACCGGTGAACCAAGAACAACAAAGTTCCGGGCCGGGAGAGTACCGGTGAACCATGAACAACAAAGTTCCGGGCCGGGAGAGTACCGGTGAACCATGAACAATAAAGTTCCGGGCCGGGAGAGTACCGGTGAACCATGAACAATAAAGTTCCGGGCCGGGAGAGTACCGGTGAACCATGAACAATAAAGTTCCGGGCCGGGAGAGTACCGGTGAACCAACAACAACAAGCTAGTAAACACACACAAGTGTACACAGTAAATATTATAGTAGTATATATTAGTGCATATTAATAAGGAATTAAATGTGAAATAATTATATAATCTTCGAAAGAGTAGCGTAGCCTAGTGTGATATATGATTGACCCCCCCCCCTTTTTTAAGACTAGACAAAAGCACACACACACACACACACACACACACACACACACACACACACACACACACACACACACACACACACACACACACACACACACAACCACTGCAACCTCAACTAGGTGAGTACACACATACACACACTTACACACACACACACACACACACACACACACACACACACACACACACACACACACACACAACCACTGCAACCTCAACTAGGTGAGTACACACATACACACACGTACACACACGTACACACACACACACACACACACACACACACACACACACACACACGACCCCTGCAACAACAACTAGGTGAGTACACACACACGTACACACACACACACACACACACACACACACACACACACACACACACACACATACACACACACACACACGACCCCTTCAACCTCAACTAGGTGAGTACACACATACATATACACACACACACACGTACACACACACACATACATACATACATACATACATACATACATACACACACACACACACACACACACACACACAATCTTCCCAACAGGATATCAGATCCTGAGGAAAGATAGGAGTAGAGGGGGAGGAGGGGTTGCACTGCTCATAAAACACCGATGGGGATTTGAGGAAATGGAAGGCATGGACATGATTGGAGAAAGACTACATTGTAGGTACAATTCAGTCCGGAGAACATAAAGTAGTCATTGGAGTGATGTATAACCCACCACAGAACTGCAGGAGGCCAAGAGAGGAGTACGAAGAAAACAACAGGGTGATGGTGGACACACTGGCTGAGGTGGCAAGAAGAGCTCACTCGAGCAGAGCAAAGTTACTGGTAATGGGCGATTTCAACCACAGGGAGATCGACTGGGAAAACCTGGAGCCACATGGGGGTCCCGAAACATGGAGAGCCAAGATGATGGATGTGGTACTTGAAAACCTCATGCATCAACATGTCAGGGACACAACCAGAGAGAGAGGGGAGGATGAGCCAGCAAGACTGGATCTTGTGTTCACCCTGAGCAGTTCAGACATTGAGGACATCACTTATGAGAGGCCCCTTGGAGCTAGCGATCATGTGGTTCTGAGTTTTGACTATATAGTAGAGTTACAAGTGGAGAAGGTAACAGGAACTGAAGGGGACAGGCCAAACTATAAAAGGGGGGACTACACAGGTATGAGAAACTTCCTGCAGGAGGTTCAGTGGGACAGAGAAATGGTAGGAAAATCAGTAAACGAGATGATGGAATATGTGGCAACAAAGTGCAAGGAGGCAGAGGAAAGTTTTGTTCCCAAGGGAAACGGAAATAATAGGAAGACCAAAACGAGTCCTTGGTTTACCCGAAGGTGTAGGGAGGCAAAAACTAAGTGCAACAGAGAATGGAAAAGGTACAGGAGGCATAGGACCCAGGAAAACAAGGAGATTAGTAGAAGAGCCAGAAACGAGTATGCACAGATAAGGAGGGAGGCCCAGCGACAGTATGAAAACGACATAGCATCGAAAGTCAAATCTGACCCGAAACTGCTGTATAGCCACATTAGGAGGAAGACAACAGTCAAGGACCAGGTGATAAGGCTGAGGAAAGAAGGTGGAGAACTCACAAGAAACGATCAAGAGGTATGTGAGGAGCTAAACAAGAGATTTAAGGAAGTATTTACAGTAGAGACAGGAAGGACTCTGGGGGGACAGACCAGACGGGGACACCAGCAAGGAATACACCAACAAGTGTTGGACGACATACATACAGATGAGGAGGAGGTGAAGAAACTGCTAAGGGACATCGATACCTCAAAGGCAATGGAACCAGACAACATCTTCCCGTGGGTCCTTAGAGAGGGAGCAGATATGTTGTGCGTGCCACTTACCACAATCTTCAACACATCCCTGGAAACTGGGCAACTACCTGAGGTATGGAAGACGGCAAATGTAGTTCCCATTTTTAAAAAAGGAGACAGAAAAGAGGCACTAAACTATAGACCTGTGTCATTGACGTGTATAGTATGCAAAATTATGGAGAAGATTATCAGGAGGAGAGTGGTGGAGCACCTGGAACGGAACAGGAGTATAAATGCCAACCAGCACGGATTCACGGAAGGCAAATCCTGTGTCACAAACCTTCTGGAGTTTTATGATAAAATAACAGAAGTAAGACAAGAGAGAGAGGGGTGGGTTGATTGCATCTTCTTGGACTGCAAGAAGGCCTTTGACACAGTTCCTCACAAGAGATTAGTGCAGAAGCTAGAGCATCAGGCGCATATAACAGGAAGGGCACTGCAATGGATCAGAGAATACCTGACAGGGAGGCAACAACGAGTCATGGTACGTAATGATGTATCAC
Organism: Cherax quadricarinatus; assembly: GCF_038502225.1. Lineage (NCBI taxonomy): Eukaryota > Metazoa > Arthropoda > Malacostraca > Decapoda > Parastacidae > Cherax > Cherax quadricarinatus. Next base: position 2,731,519 of record NC_091382.1, read on the forward strand.
AGTGGGCACCTGTGACGAGCGGGGTCCCACAGGGGTCGGTCCTAGGACCAGTGCTATTTTTGGTATATGTGAACGACATGACGGAAGGGTTAGACTCAGAAGTGTCCCTGTTTGCAGATGATGTGAAGTTAATGAGGAGAATTAAATCTGATGAGGACCAGGCAGGACTTCAAAGAGACCTGGACAGACTGGACACCTGGTCCAGCAAATGGCTTCTCGAATTTAATCCTGCCAAATGCAAAGTCATGAAGATGGGGGAGGGGCACAGAAGACCACAGACAGAGTATAGGCTAGGTGGCCAAAGACTGCAAACCTCACTCAAGGAGAAAGATCTTGGGGTGAGTATAACACCTAGCATGTCTCCGGAAGCACACATCAATCAGATAACTGCTGCAGCATATGGGCGCCTGGCAAACCTGAGAACAGCATTCCGATACCTTATATAAGGAATCATTCAAGACACTGTACACCGTGTATGTCAGGCCCATACTGGAGTATGCAGCACCTGTTTGGAACCCGCACTTGATAAAGCACGTCAAGAAACTAGAGAAAGTACAAAGGTTTGCGACAAGGTTAGTTCCAGAGCTAAGGGGAATGTCCTATGAGGAAAGATTAAGGGAAATCGGCCTGACCACACTGGAGGACAGGAGGGTCAGGGGAGACATGATAACGACATATAAAATACTGCGTGGAATAGACAAGGTGGACAAAGACAGGATGTTCCAGGGAGGGGACACAGAAACAAGAGGCCACAATTGGAAGTTGAAGACACAAATGAGTCAGAGAGATAGTAGGAAGTATTTCTTCAGTCATAGACTTGTAAGGCAGTGGAATAGCCTAGAAAATGACGTAGTGGAGGCAGGAACCATACACAGTTTTAAGACGAGGTTTGATAAAGCTCATGGAGCGGGGAGAGAGAGGGCCTAGTAGCAACCGGTGAAGAGGCGGGGCCAGGAGCTAGGACTCGACCCCTGCAACCACAAATAGGTGAGTACAAATAGGTGAGTACACACACACACACACACACACACACACACAAACCTAACCTTACACATTAGCTCATAAATCCACCCACCACACACATTTTTTTACGATAAGTTGAAGCAGCTAGAACATCCCAACGGGATAAAAACAAAATGGGATCTCAAAAGGGAGGACGTCACTGTTCGCTGATGATGTGAAACTGATGAGGAGAATACAAGTGGGCGAGAATCAGTTAAGATTACAAGGGGATTTGGACAGACTACAAGTATGGTCTGACAAATGGCTCCTGGAGTTTAACCCCAGTAAGTGTAAGGTCATGAAGACTGGGGAAGGACACAGAAGATCGCACACGGAGTACAGGTTAGGAAACCAATAGCTGAAAACGTCAATTAAAGAAAAGGATCTTGGGGTAAGCATTATAACAAACATGTCCCCTGAGGCACACATCAATCAAATAACTGCTGCAGCATATGGGAGATTGGCAAACCTGAGATTGGCGTTTAGACATCTGAATAAGGAGTCATTCACGACATTGTACACAGTGTACGTAAGGCCTATACTGGAATATGCAGCGCCAGTATGGAACCCTCACTTAGTCAAATACGTCACAAAATTGGAGAAAGTGCAAAAAATTGCAACACGATTAGTCCCGGAACTGAAGGGTATGTCTTATGAGGAGAGGTTAAGGGAACTCAACCTGATGACACTAGAGGATAGGAGGGATAGAGGGGACATGATAACAACGTATAAAATACTGAGAGGCATTGACAAAGTGGACAAGGATCGAATGTTTCAGAGATGGGATACAGAAACACGGGGACACAATTGGAAGCTGAAAACCCAGACGAGTTATAGGGATGTCAGGAAGTATTTCTTTAGTCTTAGAGTTGTCAGGAATTGGAATAATCTGGAGAATGTAGTAGTGGAAGCAAGTTCCATAAATAGCTTCAAGAAGAGGTATGGCAAAGATCATGAAGCAGGGAGAGAGTGAATTAGTATCGACCAGTGAAGAGGCAGGGCCAGGAGTTACGACTCGACCCCTGCAACCACATATAGGCGAGTACATATAGGTGAGTGCACACACACACACACACACACACACACACACACACACACACACACACACACAAATAAGATCACAGTAAACAGGTGATAACACAATATGCAGAATAACCACTAAAAAAATATACATATATACACTTGCATTAAATTACACCTTTCCTAGAAATAGTAGGGTAGCTAAATTCAGACTGGATTCATCAGACTATCTGTGCAAGCTTTGATTATTATTGTCTAAAGGAAACTTACTGTCATACTGTGAGGAGATATTAGCTGTTATGAAGTACATTTGAGTACACTACGAAGGCTACTTACCACATTGATAGAGTTGTACATCATGTGCACCAGACACAGCCTTAAGGTGCACATGGCTGGTGTGTATGTAGGGGGTGGCGTGTGAACACGTACACGACCAGGGAGGGAAAATGGTACACACGTGGCAGAGGTTAAACTTAGCTCCTGCAATCTCCCTCTGTCTCTCTGACTTCTCCCCTTCTACATTTCAACATGAGGAAAGACCTTTCTCCTTGTTTTCCTTGTTCCTTTTCCTCTTCACTGTCTCAACATGTGTTACTCTTCTTATCTCTGTTCCTCTATTCCTCATTATCTCATCTCTCCCCACACCTCTGTTTCACTTTGCTGCAATGTGATGGGGGGTGGGGGTGACTGCCCCCGCCCAGGCTTCCAGCTTGTTTGTCTGATCTGTCAGTCTACTGGTGCTAGCAGCAGGCACACTAACGTTACTAAGTACCGGAGCCAGACTGACTAGGAACTAGACTCCTCAAGGTGCGACTTTAGGTCCTCTCTCTATTTGCTTTCAACTACACAGTGAAAAAAAACTTGATAAACCATAATATACCTGAAATAATAACGACCATTTCTGTAGTTTACTTGTTATAGATTTAACTAGTATGAACATGCATAAACATGTTGATGACACAAAGTGACATTCTCACAGAGCCAGTGACTGACTACCCTCTGCAGTGACATGTTCTCTCACAGAGCCAGTGACTGACTACCCTCTGCAGTGACATGTTCTCTCACAGAGCCAGTGACTGACTACCCTCTGCAGTGACATGTTCTCACACAGAGCCAGTGTGACTACCCTCTGCAGTGACATGTTCTCACACAGAGCCAGTGTGACTACCCTCTGCAGTGACATGTTCTCACACAGAGCCAGTGACTGACTACCCTCTGCAGTGACATGTTCTCACACAGAGCCAGTGACTGACTACCCTCTGCAGTGACATGTTCTCACAGAGCCAGTGACTGACTACCCTCTGCAGTGACATGTTCTCACACAGAGCCAGTGACTGACTACCCTCTGCAGTGACATGTTCTCACACAGAGCCAGTGACTGACTACCCTCTGCAGTGACATGTTCTCACACAGAGCCAGTGACTGACTACCCTCTGCAGTGACATGTTCTCACACAGAGCCAGTGACTGACTACCCTCTGCAGTGACATGTTCTCACACAGAGCCAGTGACTGACTACCCACGTCCAGAACACTATTTCTTCTCCAATTTAAGGGACGTGGTATCAGAGCGACGAACCCAGAAAGAACTAACATCTAGGTAGAGAGAGAGAATACTTTTCCAGTGAGTTGAGGTTCTCAAGCGAAGAAATAATTCATATTCTGGCTTAGGACCGAGAGTAGAAACACAACCCAATATTCTGGGTAACAGACGGGGATGGAAATGGGAGGAAGGGAAGGAAATAGGATTATTATATCCATGGGGAAAACGCTACGCCAACAAGAGCAGGATTAGGATCAGCAGCAGATGAAGCAGGAAGAGAAGCTGGAGCACAAGGAAGATGGGTGATTGGATTATAAAGGATTATGAGGGGAGGAGCCACAGCAAGCTGGTAAGAGGTGAGGACTGAACAGCAGGATCTGGAGGCGGAACAGCAGGATCTGGAGGCGGAACAGCAGGATCTGGAGGCGGAACAGCAGGATCTGGAGGCGGAACAGCAGGATCTGGAGGCGGAACAGCAGGATCTGGAGGCGGAACAAACAGCAGGATCTGGAGGCGGAACAAACAGCGGGATCTCGAGGAGAGGTTGAAGGAATTGCACATGAGAATCTCGCAGAAGAGAAGGACATGAGGAGACATGATCACTACGTACAAAATATTAAGGGCAACTGATAGGAACAGGCTATATACATTAAGAGGACCAGGATCATGCAAACACAAGACGCTGAAGACAGATGAACCAGAGATGTTAGGAAGTATTTCTTTAGTCTCAGGCTGGTTGACAAGTGGAATGACTTGGATGGTGGTGGTAGATAACTCTTCAGGAGCAAGGCAGTGATGTAGATGAAAGTGGAGGAGGATGGGGGGGTCCTGGAGCTGTGTCTCGACTCCTGGCAAGCACAGTATAGTGCATCAGTACACCACAGTAGCTAGCACCACTCCAATACTCAGTATAGTTGAACACTGTACTGCTCATGCAACACATGCCCTGCCCTGCCCTGCCCTGCCCTGCCCTGCCCTGCCCTGCCCTGCCCTGCCCTGCCCTGCCCTGCCCTGCCCTGCCCTGCCAGTTATGCAAAAGATCCAGCCGAATAAAACTGCAAATTATTCAGTCACTGGAAATGTTGGCCACGTGGTTTATTGTCTCCCCTTCCCTTCCTCCGTCCCTCCCTTTCCCTGCTGCCCTCCAGGGGAGGGGTAGTGCATGATGGCGCCCTCCACCACCTCTCGCCCCTGGCCACCATGCACCAGGCTGGAACACTCTTATTATACAGGTATTTTAGCATTACTCTCCTGTGGAAATATGTCCTGACCCACACCTTGTGTGACCCCCACTGAGAGTAGAGGAAGGCAGGGAGGGAGGAAGGCAGGGAGGAAGTCAGGGAGGGAGGGAGGGAGGAAGGCAGGGAGGGAGGAAGGCAGGGAGGGACAGGGAAGCAAAGGAATGAACTAGAGGAACGAGGAGAGGGAAGAACGTAGAGGATAGGGGGCATAGAGGGTAGAGAGTGAAGAAGGAAGGCAGGGAGGGGTTGTAGAGGGAGGGCAGGCAGGCAGGGAGGGAGGGAAGACAGGTAGATACAGCATGGTACAAAGTTGTTGTTTGGTACAAGACTTGTTTACGTATTGTACATAATTTTCAACTTCACAATGGTTTTTAACATAGCAAATTGTGTAGAATTTAACCGCAGTAGTCAGCGTGATTTGTCATCGAGGAGAGGGACCGAGGGAGAGAGGGAGCAAGGGAGGGAGAGAGGGAGCAAGGGAGGGAGAGAGGGAGCAAGGGAGGGAGAGAGGGAGCAAGGGAGGGAGAGAGGGAGCGAGGGAGGGAGAGAAGCTGGCACTGGTACAAGCTTTGTGAAGTTCAGTGTCTACCTAGCTGGAGTCTACCTGGAGGGTGTTCCGGGGGTCAACGCTCCCGCGGCCCGGTCCACAGCCAGGCCTCCCGGTGGATCAGGGCCTGATCAACCAGGTTACTACTGGCCGCACAGAATCTGAAGTACGAACCACAGCCCAGCTCTCTCTTGAAGGCAGCCAGGAGCCTATTGGTAATTCCTCTTATGCATGGTGGGACGTAGTTGAACAGTCTTGGGCCCCGGACACTTATGGTGTTCTCATAGTGTACCAATGGCGCCCCTACTTTTCATCGAGGGTATTTTGCATCGCCTGCCCAGTCTTTTACTTTCGTAAGGAGTGATTTCTGTGTGCAGATTGGGGACCATTCCTTCCAAGATTTTCCAAGTGTAGATTATGATATATCTCTCCCTCCTGCGTTCCAACGAGTACAAGTCAAGTGCTTCCAAGCGTTCCCAGTAGTTAAGGTGCTTGACAGAACTTATACGTGCAGTAAAGGATCTCTGTACACTCTCTAGATCTGCAATTTCACCTGCTTTGAATGGAGATGTTAATATACAGCAGTATTCCAGCCTAGAGAGAACAAGTGATTTGAAAAGGATCATGATGGGCTTGGCATCTCTCGTTTTGAAAGTTCTCATTATCCATCTCTCGTTTTGAAAGTTCTCATTATCCATCCTATCATTTTCTTTGCACGTGCGATCGTGGCACTGTTGTGATCCTTGAAAGTGAGATCCTCAGACATTACTACTCCCAGGTCCCTTACATTATTTTTCCGCTCTATTGTATGGCCGGAGTCAGTAGTATACTCTGTTCTAGTTATTATCTCCTCCAGTTTTCCATAACGGAGTAGTTGGAATTTGTCCTCATTGAACATCATATTGTTTACCGTTGACCACCGGAAAACTTGGCTGGTATCTTCTTGGAGGTTAACCGTGTCCTCAATACCTGGAGTTTACCTGGAGAGAGTTCCGGGGGTCAACGCCCCCGCGGCCCGGTCTGTGACCAGTCTCGTGCTGATCCTAATATCGTCTGCAAATGATGACACGGTGCTGTGTCTCCAAGGTCCCCCTGGCCGAGTTCCTCACGAACAGTTCTTTATCAGCCGGGTTGTGGTGCATACGTTGAACAACGTGCGGCGGACACTGACAGTCCGATCGATCAGACCAACAACTAGGCCTAGTCTGGGACCAAGCAGCGGTGGAAGCGCCCACCCTGGAAACGACTAGAGGTAAAAACCTTCACTGCTTTTAATTCATCTTCACCGATCCTTACTACCCTCCAGGTAGGTAGGTAGGTAGGTAGGTAGGTAGACCCTCCCTCAGAGTGGAGCGGAGTGGGGTGAGGGGCTGAGTGTGGGGTGGTAATAACAGGGGTAGAGGTGGGGTGGGTGGGTATCAACGCACCTTCAAACGCTAAAGGTCACACTAGAGTCGTGGGAACAGTCACCACCTCACTACACAACTTCACCTTCATTTTCCACTCAGTAATAAAGGAATCGTTGATGGTGACTAGGAAACTAAGTCACTGACTGAAGAATCAGACAGATGGAACATCTAGGTATCTTTATTTGTACGTGCTTCGCCATCCAGTCTTGCACATGTGTCTATGGATCGCATATATTGCACATTTAATGACATGATGTTTGATAAATGGACTGATAAATGACAGCGTTTTGCTCTTCGGAAGCTTAAAGCTCTTGGAGAGCGAAACGTTGCTACAATAACATGTCACATGTATGTTCATGTGGGTCTGCCAGGACGGGTCCTGTCCCGGGTCTTCTCCAGTGGCTCGCGAAGGAGTGTCGCAGTGTGTACAAGTGGAATACCATTCACTATTACGTTCATCTGTGTCCACTGAGACAGGAAAACAGAGGCATGTCACCAGTGTTGTGGTAAGTGGTAGCAACACCCAGGTAGCGTCAGTGTTGTGGTGAGTGGTAGCAACACCCAGGTAGCGTCAGTGTTGTGGTAAGTGGTAGCAACACCTAGGTAGCGTCAGTGTTGTGGTAAGTGGTAGCAACACCCAGGTAGCGTCAGTGTTGTGGTAAGTGGTAGCAACACCCAGGTAGCGTCAGTGTTGTGGTAAGTGGTAGCAACACCCAGGTAGCGTCAGTGTTGTGGTAAGTGGTAGCAACACCCAGGTAGCGTCAGTGTTGTGGTAAGTGGTAGCAACACCCAGGTAGCGTCAGTGTTGTGGTGAGTGGTAGCAACACCCAGGTAGCGTCAGTGTTGTGGTGAGTGGTAGCAACACCCAGGTAGCGTCAGTGTTGTGGTGAGTGGTAGCAACACCCAGGTAGCGTCAGTGTTGTGGTAAGTGGTAGCAACACCCAGGTAGCGTCAGTGTTGTGGTAAGTGGTAGCAACACCCAGGTAGCGTCAGTGTTGTGGTAAGTGGTAGCAACACCCAGGTAGCGTCAGTGTTGTGGTGAGTGGTAGCAACACCCAGGTAGCGTCAGTGTTGTGGTAAGTGGTAGCAACACCCAGGTAGCGTCAGTGTTGTGGTGAGTGGTAGCAACACCCAGGTAGCGTCAGTGTTGTGGTAAGTGGTAGCAACACCCAGGTAGCGTCAGTGTTGTGGTGAGTGGTAGCAACACCCAGGTAGCGTCAGTGTTGTGGTAAGTGGTAGCAACACCTAGGTAGCGTCAGTGTTGTGGTAAGTGGTAGCAACACCCAGGTAGCGTCAGTGTTGTGGTAAGTGGTAGCAACACCCAGGTAGCGTCAGTGTTGTGGTAAGTGGTAGCAACACCCAGGTAGCGTCAGTGTTGTGTTAAGTGGTAGCAACACCCAGGTAGCGTCAGTGTTGTGGTAAGTGGTAGCAACACCCAGGTAGCGTCAGTGTTGTGGTAAGTGGTAGCAACACCCAGGTAGCGTCAGTGTTGTGGTAAGTGGTAGCAACACCCAGGTAGCGTCAGTGTTGTGGTGAGTTATAGCAACACCCAGGTAGCGTCAGTGTTGTGGTAAGTAGTAGCAACACCCAGGTAGCGTCAGTGTTGTGGTGAGTGGTAGCAACACCCAGGTAGCGTCAGTGTTGTGGTGAGTGGTAGCAACACCCAGGTAGCGTCAGTGTTGTGGTAAGTGGTAGCAACACCCAGGTAGCGTCAGTGTTGTGGTAAGTGGTAGCAACACCCAGGCAGCGTCAGTGTTGTGGTAAGTGGTAGCAACACCCAGGTAGCGTCAGTGTTGTGGTAAGTGGTAGCAACACCCAGGTAGCGTCAGTGTTGTGGTAAGTGGTAGCAACACCCAGGTAGCGTCAGTGTTGTGGTAAGTGGTAGCAACACCCAGGTAGCGTCAGTGTTGTGGTGAGTGGTAGCAACACCCAGGTAGCGTCAGTGTTGTGGTAAGTGGTAGCAACACCCAGGTAGCGTCAGTGTTGTGGTGTTGTGGTAGTGTTGTGGTGAGTGGTAGCAACACCCAGGTAGCGTCAGTGTTGTGGTAAGTGGTAGCAACACCCAGGTAGCGTCAGTGTTGTGGTAAGTGGTAGCAACACCCAGGTAGCGTCAGTGTTGTGGTAAGTGGTAGCAACACCCAGGTAGCGTCATTGTGGTAAGTGGTAGCAACACCCAGGTAGCGTCAGTGTTGTGGTAAGTGGTAGCAACACCCAGGTAGCGTCAGTGTTGTGGTAAGTGGTAGCAACACCCAGGTAGCGTCAGTGTTGTGGTAAGTGGTAGCAACACCCAGGTAGCGTCAGTGTTGTGGTAAGTGGTAGCAACACCCAGGTAGCGTCAGTGTTGTGGTAAGTGGTAGCAACACCCAGGTAGCGTCATTGTGGTAAGTGGTAGCAACACCTAGGTAACGTCAGTGTTGTGGTAAGTGGTAGCAACACCCAGGTAGCGTCAGTGTTGTGGTAAGTGGTAGCAACACCCCGTCATTGTGGTAAGGTAGCAACACCTAGGTAACGTCAGTGTTGTGGTAAGTGGTAGCAACACCCAGGTAGCGTAAGTGGTAGCAACACCCAGGTAGCGTCAGTGTTGTGGTAAGTGGTAGCAACACCCAGGTAGCGTCAGTGTTGTGGTAAGTGGTAGCAACACCCAGGTAGCGTCAGTGTTGTGGTGAGTGGTAGCAACACCCAGGTAGCGTCAGTGTTGTGGTAAGTGGTAGCAACACCCAGGTAGCGTCAGTGTTGTGGTAAGTGGTAGCAACACCCAGGTAGCGTCAGTGTTGTGGTGAGTGGTAGCAACACCCAGGTAGCGTCAGTGTTGTGGTAAGTGGTAGCAACACCCAGGTAGCGTCAGTGTTGTGGTAAGTGGTAGCAACACCTAGGTAGCGTCAGTGTTGTGGTGAGTGGTAGCAACACCCAGGTAGCGTCAGTGTTGTGGTAAGTGGTAGCAACACCCAGGTAGCGTCAGTGTTGTGGTAAGTGGTAGCAAAACCCAGGTAGCGTCATTGTGGTAAGTGGTAGCAACACCTAGGTAGCGTCAGTGTTGTGGTAAGTGGTAGCAACACACAGGTAGCGTCAGTGTTGTGGTGAGTGGTAGCAACACCCAGGTAGCGTCAGTGTTGTGGTGAGTGGTAGCAACACCCAGGTAGCGTCAGTGTTGTGGTAAGTGGTAGCAACACCCAGGTAGCGTCAGTGAAGCCACAACTCGGGACAGTTTTGGTCACTGTATTACAGAATGGACATAAATGCGCTGGAAAACAGAGATAAGACATGTGCAACAGTTAGATATCTGCCGTTAACTTCAGTCAGATACAGAGGCAACAGGTGTAGTAGTGAAAGTTAAATCAATATATCGGTATTTTATACTACTATCCAAGTATCATACAGAGAAGGATGGATAATCTTAATCCTGTCAGAGATCAAACACCTTAACTACTGGGAGCGCCTGGAAGCACTTGACTTGTACTCACTACCAGTGACTATGCCGTCGTCTGCTACACCTGACGTTACTATATAAGCGCCAGGCTCCTTTCTTCTGCTTCAGAATCTCCACGACTATGGTGCTCTTCGCACCTACTCCTAGGTTGAGGGACTGATTACCTCATCTGTACATAGTTCTACTGTCTTCAAGTTATGTCCTAGAATTTGTATTGATAAAGCCACTGGATGGCGAAACGTCTACAATAAAGATACCCAGATGTTGCACATGTGTCTTAATTTCATCTTGTACTCACTAGAACGCAGGCGAGAGAGATATATCATAATCTACACCTGGAAGATTCTGGAGGGACTGGTCCCTAATATGCACACAGCAATCACTCCCTACGAAAGCAAAATACTTGGCAGACGATGCAACATACCCCCAGTGAAAAGTATGGGCGTCACTGGTACACTAAGAGAAAACACAATAAGTGTCCGGTGCCCAAGACTGTTCAACAGCCTTCCACCAGCAATAAGGGGCATTACAGGAAGACCCCTGGTTGTCTTCAAGAGGGAGCTGGACAGATACCTAAAGACGGTGCCGGATCAGCCGGGCTGTGGTTCGTACGTTGGATTGCGTGCGGCCAGCAGTAACAGCCTGGTTGATCAGGCCCTGATCCACCGGGAGGCCTGGTCGTGGACCGGGCCGCGGGGACGTTGACCCCCGGAATGCCCTCCAGGTAGACTCCAGGTAAATCTTTTCTACTAGGATAGACTGAGGGAACTGTATCTGCACTCTAGACAAGCACAAAATGAAGGCGAGTATAATAATGGAAGGCGTGAATATCTAAAAGGAGATATAAATAATGCGCTAAAAATACCCAAGAGTTGTAGCAATGGACTCGTGGTGGGAAAAATGGATTTTGGAAAGCACTGGTTTGGTAACAGTTGTGGTGTGAGTTGGACCTGACTAGCTTGTGCTACTAGGTCAGATGCCATGCTCCTTCCTTAAGTGAATGTGGCCTGACCTGATTAGGTTGGGGCATTGTCTTAAGCCGGTAGGAGACTTGGACTTGCCTCGCATGGGCCAGTAGGCCTACTGCAGTGTTCCTTATGTTCTTATGAGTGGAACAAACTCCCGAGTAACGTCACCGAAGCTAAAAGCCCGTGCAGTTTTAAAAATTGGTTCGATAAATACAAGAGTGTGAGCTGGACCTGCCAAGCATGGGCCAGCTAGTAGACCTGCAGGGTGGAACAACACAAGGTGGTTCGTACGTCGGCTTGCGTGCGGCCAGCAGTAATAGCCTGGTTGATCAGGCCTTGATCCACCTCGAGCCCTGGTCACAGACAGGGCCTCGGGGGCGTTGACCCCCGAACCCCCCCCTCCAGGTATACTCCAGATATTAGGCAGGGAAGGAGGGAAGTCTCCCAACTGACCACCAGGTTGCTCCTGCAGTGTTGTCCTGTGTGTGTGTGTGTGTGTGTGTGTGTGTGTGTGTGTGTGTGTGTGTGTGTGTGTGTGTGTGTGTGTGTGTGTGTGTGTGTGTGTGTGTGTGTGTACACAACCTTGTACCGTCCCAACGTTTCACTCCGGCCAGATTTTTATCAAGCTCCGCCACAGAGAGAAACACTCCGCTCACAAATATCTTTTTACCCCCACACTATCGGTGTAACCATAACATTTAAGTTCAGTTTTCACACCACAAGAATTATTTTCTAACCTGTAAACAAACCATACGTTGATAGAACCCGTGATCAGAGAGTCTGGAAATAAATGGTATAAAATACCGACACAGGTAGATCTGTTTGTGACTTGAAAAAGCCCACTGTGTGGGCGAAACGTAGTCAATAAAGGATCACATTATACTGCATATGTGTTTATATTTCCATCAGAGAGTCTCAAAACTCCAGACCATCTGATCGCGGGTTCTATTCCCGTCCGTGGTATGGTTTGTTTGCAATCGTGTCATTACGATTTCATGAGTCACTTTCTAACTTGTACCTTCGTAAGACGAACACGCGAGGGAGGGTGGGAGAGGAATGATGAGAGAAGGTAGGAGAGAAGAGATGGAGGACAGAGGAGAGACTACGATAGAGAGGGCGGAAGAGAGGAAAGAGAGGAGAGCAACTTTTAATGTAGTCAGAACAGTCCAAATATAGCCCAGAGAAAGAGGAGGGGGAGAGGGGGAAGGGTAAAGAGAGGGGGGAGGAGAGGGTATGTAAAGGTAGCGAGGAGAATGCATGCATACTGGGAGAAGGTATTATCTTCCCCAGGAAGCAGAGAGCACATGCGGGGCGGGAGGTACAAGCAACAACACCTCTAATACAATACTTGTTGACAGAGAAAGAATGCTTGGTTCTCTGAGATGGGAGGAGGACGAGGAGGCAGTGTTGGAGGCGGTAATAGTGGAAGCAGTGGAGGATGAGGAGGCAGTGTTGGAGGCGGTAATAGTGGAAGCAGTGGAGGATGAGGAGGCAGTGTTGGAGGCGGTAATAGTGGAAGCAGTGGAGGATGAGGAGGCAGTGTTGGAGGCGGTAATAGTGGAAGCAGTGGAGGATGAGGAGGCAGTGTTGAAGGTGGTAATAGTGGAAGCAGCGGAGGATGAGGAGGCAGTGTTGGAGGCGGTAATAGTGGAAGCAGTGGAGGATGAGGAGGCAGTGTTGGAGGCGGTAATAGTGGAAGCAGTGGAGGATGAGGAGGCAGTGTTGGAGGCGGTAATAGTGGAAGCAGTGGAGGATGAGGAGGCAGTGTTGGAGGCGGTAATAGTGGAAGCAGTGGAGGATGAGGAGGCAGTGTTAAAGGTACTGGAGGAGACGACAGCGCTTATGGAGTAAAAGGCAGTACTGGAAGTGATAAATGGTACTGGAGGTAGCAATGTTGTAGGAGTAGGCACTGTTGCAGGATGCAGTACTGGAGGTAGCAAGACCAGTACTGAAGGTAGCAAGACCAGTACTGAAGGTAGCAAGACCAGTACTGAAGGTAGCAAGACCAGTACTGAAGGTAGCAAGGCCAGTACTGAAGGTAGCAAGACCAGTACTGAAGGTAGCAAGACCAGTACTGAAGGTAGCAAGACCAGTACTGAAGGTAGCAAGACCAGTACTGAAGGTAGCAAGACCAGTACTGAAGGTAGCAAGACCAGTACTGAAGGTAGCAAGACCAGTACTGAAGGTAGCAGTAGTTTAGAGGGTAGCAGCAGATACAAGATTCACACCAAAACACATACGTAACAAAAAAAAAAGGGGGGGGGGCACAATACCGTGACTGGAACGATCCACAAATAACCCGCACATAGAGAGGAGCTTACGACGACGTTTCGGTCCGACTTGGACCATTTACAAAGTCACACTGTTAATGAGGGTCCCACAAGGAGTCAATCATACATACAAAATCTTTAAAAGCACCTCCATTAAAACGTACAAAAATCTCCCACAGCTGTAATGCGTTCAATGTTTATACTTTGAGCCAGTAACAGCCTAGTTGATCAGGCCCTGATCCATCGGGAGGCCTGGCCATGGACCGGGCCGGGGGGCGTTGATCCCCGGAATAACCTCCAGGTAACAATATAGGAGAGACTGAGCACTACAGCAGGACTACTGGCCCATGCTACTAGGGTCCAAGTCACCTACTGGCCTAAGCTAGTCAGGTCTGTCACATCCGCTTAATGTGGATCAGTGACCGCCTGGTCAACCAGGCTGTTTGTGCTAGTGGCTAGCAAGCACACAGCCATCACAGCCCTGCTCTCTTGAGAGCTTGGCAGTCATCACAGCATCCCTAAGATTACCACGCCATGCCAACCCAATGTTAGTTTGTGTGTAGCGAGGCGAGGAGCGTGCAGCAGGAACAGCGAGAACAGGAACAGTGCTAGAGGGGCAGCAGCCACGGCGGTAGTAGTAACAGCAGAAGCCACAGAAACAGCAAGAGCATTAGAAACAGCAACGGAAGTGGCAAAATGCAACAGGGAAAACAGTAGTACCCATACCAGTAAATTAAGTATCAACAACGGCAAGGGGGTAGAGAGAATCACAGACTCACTTCTTGGGACCTTTGATCTGCCTGACGAAAAAAACACGAGTCGAGGATAGGGAGGGAGAGAGAAAGACAAAGGGGAGCGAGGATGGAGGAGAGGGAGGGAGGGTGAGGGAGAAGATGGAGGGAGGGTGAGGGAGGGAAACCAGAGGTGACCTTCAGATAACTCACAGTCAACACACCACCACCATTGTGCTTCCTGGTGGTGCTGCTGCTGCAAGGAACACGAAGACGAGGAAAATGAAAGAAAAAAAGGTAAATTACAGACAGGAAGGAAATTTAAAAGGAAAATAAACGAAGAGATACAAGGAGAACAAAGCTAAGGATGGATGAAACAGAGGCAGGTCTTGGACCGAGCCGTGGGGGCGCTGACCCCCGAAATGCCCTGCAGGTAGGCAGACCTCACAGTACACAGGGTGTTTCAAAAGTAAGAACCCAATTTCAAGGTAGTATATACAGAAACCGGGTCCATTCCTTTCTTAAAACACTACTTCAACAAAAGCCGAAACAATAACCACAGTTGACCGTTTCCCATAGTTCCCTTTGCCGCCTCCTTGCCAGACGTATCACAACCAGTTCCTGCAACAAACATAAATAACACCATATATAACACGCACATAAAGAGAATGTTACAACGTTTCGGTCGTACCTGGACCATGTACAAAGTCGTGACGAATGGTTTGAAAAACCGACAAGTTAAAGATTGAGACACTTATGCAGCATATGGGAATCTTTATTCAGGAAACGTTTCGCCACACAGTGGCTTCATCAGTCCAATACAAAGAGGAAGGCGTAAGGAGAGGTTGAGGGACTGATTACCTCATTCTCCTCCTCTCCTTACGCCTTCCTCTTTGTATTGGACTGATGAAGCCACTGTGTGGCGAAACGTTTCCTGAATAAAGATTCCCATATGCTGCATAAGTGTCTCAATCTTTAAAATGTACAAAGTCACAGTGTGGTCCAAGTCGGACCGAAACGTTGTCATTAAGTTTCTCTTACGTGCGGGTTATTTGTGTATTGTTCCAGTCACGGTATTGTGATTTTTTTTATTTGCTTCCTACAACTTCCCTCTGTGGTACAAAATATGTTTTAAAGATTCATGAACCTTAGAATACACAACGACTGTTACATTAACATGAGTGGTCCCAGATTATTCAACATCTTACCAGAAGATATCAGAAACACTGATGGAACAAGTGTAGAAGTCTTCAAGATATGAGAAACACTGCTGGAACAAGTGTAGAAGTCTTCAAGATATCAGAAACACTGCTGGAACAAGTGTAGAAGTCTTCAAGATATCAGAAACACTGGTGGAACAAGTGTAGAAGTCTTCAAGATATCAGAAACACTGGTGGAACAAGTGTAGTAGTCTTCAAGATATCAGAAACACTGCTGGAACAAGTGTAGTAGTCTTCAAGATATCAGAAACACTGGTGGAACAAGTGTAGAAGTCTTCAAGATATCAGAAACACTGCTGGAACAAGTGTAGAAGTCTTCAAGATATCAGAAACACTGCTGGAACAAGTGTAGAAGTCTTCAAGATATCAGAAACACTGCTGGAACAAGTGTAGAAGTCTTCAAGATATCAGAAACACTGCTGGAACAAGTGTAGAAGTCTTCAAGATATCAGAAACACTGCTGGAACAAGTGTAGAAGTCTTCAAGATATCAGAAACACTGCTGGAACAAGTGTAGAAGTCTTCAAGATATCAGAAACACTGCTGGAACAAGTGTAGAAGTCTTCAAGAGGAAACTGGACAAGTATCCTCATCAGGTGCTAGATCAACTAGGCTAAGATGGATATGCGAGTCAGAGGACCAGTAGCAGCAACAGTCTGGTTGACCAGGCAAGCATCAGACGAGCCTGGCCCATACCTGGAGGTTATTCCGGGTATCAACGCCCCCGCGGCCCGGTCCATGACCAGGCCTCCCGATGGATCAGGGCCTGATCAACTAGGCTGTTACTGCTGGCCGCACGCAGTCCAACGTACGAGCCACAGCCCGGCTGATCCGGCATGACTGGGCTTACCTACCTGGAGGGAATTCCGGGGAGTAGGAAGACTCTGGTAACTCGTCAAAGGTAAAAGGTATATGAAATGACTCCAAAATCATATTACAATTGCAGACCACGGAACGGATGGGACTCGAACCCATGGCGAGTGAATTTTACGATTTACCCGCCATGGTTTCAAACCCCACCCGTTCCGCGGTTACATGAAATGTAGAAGAGAGGTAAGAACATGAGGAGCACTGCAACAGGCCTACTAGCAGCATCTTTGATCCGAGGAAGAGGAGAGGGGGGGATAGCTCCCACTCCTTGGATCAAGAGCCACTTATCAAGGCACGGCGTTCAAAAATTAGTCTAATAATTACGTGGGGGAAATTTGTCGCTAATTAGTAATTTAGTGAAGGAACAGCAGCTAATGACTTTAATGACTCTACCCCAGGGAGGGGGAAGGGGAGGGGAGGGGAAGAGGTGATGACGAATGGGGAGGGGAAGTGATGGAGGGGGAGGCGATAGTGTGTCAATAGGAGGGGGGGGGGTGATAGGGAAGGGAAGAATGATGGAGAGGGGGATACAGGAGGGTAGGTACAACACGTTCTACAAACAATACGTACATTTGTGCACGTATTAGGGATCTTATATATCTGCCAGATGCTAGCATCAACACCATTCAATTTTCTCTTTTTCAATGAATAGTTATAAATTATTCCATTGCTAATTGTAGTCAACCCGCGTTAACTACATGAAGGCTGCCTTGCGTCTGGCAGCGTGGGCATATAGAGCGTTGATATACGCAGGTACGACGTTTTAACCGGAGTGTCTTACACTGTGTATAGCATTCCAGCAAGTACTGGAGTGTCTTACACTGTACATAACATTCCAGCAAGTACTGGAGTGTCTTACACTGTACATAACATTCCAGCATATCAGAAACACTGCTGGAACAAGTGTAGAAGTCATCAAGATATCAGAAACACTGCTGGAACAAGTGTAGAAGTCTTCAAGATATCAGAAACACTGCTGGAACAAGTGTAGATGTCTTCAAGATATCAGAAACACTGGTGGAACAAGTGTAGATGTCTTCAAGATATCAGAAACACTGCTGGAACAAGTGTAGCATTACACTGTATATTCCAGCAGTACATTCCAGCAGCAGTACTGGAGTGTCTTACACTGTATATAACATTCCAGCAGTACTGGAGTGTCTTACACTGTATATAACATTCAGCAGCAGTACTGTATATAACATTCCAGAGTGTCTTACACTGTATATAACATTCCAGCAGTACTGGAGTGTCTTACACTGTATATAACATTCCAGCAGTACTGGAGTGTCTTACACTGTATATAACATTCCAGCAGTACAGTCTTACAGTAACATTCCAGCAGTAGTGTCAGTTACACTGTATTTAACATTCCAGCAGCACTGGAGTGTCTTACACTGTATATAACATTCCAGCAGTACTGGTCTTACACTGTATATAACATTCCAGCAGTACTGGAGTGTCTTACACTGTATATAACATTCCAGCAGTACTGGAGTGTCTTACACTGTATATAACATTCCAGCAGTACTGGTCTTGCACTGTATATAACATTCCAGCAGTACTGGTCTTACACTGTACATAACATTCCAGCAGTACTGGAGTGTCTTACACTGTATATAACATTCCAGCAGTACTGGAGTGTCTTACACTGTATATAACATTCCAGCAGTACTGGTCTTACACTGTATATAACATTCCAGCAGTACTGGAGTGTCTTACACTGTATATAACATTCCAGCAGTACTGGAGTGTCTTACACTGTACATAACATTCCAGCAGTACTGGAGTGTCTTACACTGTATATAACATTCCAGCAGTACTGGAGTGTCTTACACTGTATATAACATTCCAGCAGTACTGGAGTGTCTTACACTGTACATAACATTCCAGCAGTACTGGAGTGTCTTACACTGTATATAACATTCCAGCAGTACTGGAGTGTCTTACACTGTATATAACATTCCAGCAGTACTCTTCTTACACTGTATATAACATTCCAGCAGTACTGGAGTGTCTTACACTGTATATAACATTCCAGCAGCACTGGTCTTACACTGTATATAACATTCCAGCCGTACTGGAGTGTCTTACACTGTATATAACATTCCAGCAGTACTGGAGTGTCTTACACTGTATATAACATTCCAGCAGTACTGGAGTGTCTTACACTGTACATAACATTCCAGCAGTACTGGAGTGTCTTACACTGTATATAACATTCCAGCAGTACTGGAGTGTCTTACACTGTATATAACATTCCAGCAGTACTGGAGTGTCTTACACTGTACATAACATTCCAGCAGTACTGGAGTGTCTTACACTGTATATAACATTCCAGCAGTACTGGAGTGTCTTACACTGTATATAACATTCCAGCAGTACTGGAGTGTCTTACACTGTACATAACATTCCAGCAGTACTGGAGTGTCTTACACTGTATATAACATTCCAGCCGTACTGGAGTGTCTTACACTGTATATAACATTCCAGCAGTACTGGAGTGTCTTACACTGTATATAACATTCCAGCAGTACTGGAGTGTCTTACACTGTATATAACATTCCAGCAGTACTGGAGTGTCTTACACTGTATATAACATTCCAGCAGTGCTGGAGTGTCTTACACTGTATATAACATTCCAGCAGTACTGGAGTGTCTTACACTGTATATAACATTCCAGCAGTACTGGAGTGTCTTACACTGTATATAACATTCCAGCAGTACTGGAGTGTCTTACACTGTATATAACATTCCAGCAGTACTGGAGTGTCTTACACTGTATATAACATTCCAGCAGTACTGGAGTGTCTTACACTGTATATAACATTCCAGCAGTACTGGAGTGTCTTACACTGTATATAACATTCCAGCAGTACTGGAGTGTCTTACACTGTATATAACATTCCAGCAGTACTGGAGTGTCTTACACTGTATATAACATTCCAGCAGTACTGGAGTGTCTTACACTGTATATAACATTCCAGCAGTACTGGAGTGTCTTACACTGTATATAACATTCCAGCAGTACTGGAGTGTCTTACACTGTATATAACATTCCAGCAGTACTGGAGTGTCTTACACTGTATATAACATTCCAGCAGTACTGGAGTGTCTTACACTGTATATAACATTCCAGCAGTACTGGTCTTACACTGTATATAACATTCCAGCAGTACTGGAGTGTCTTACACTGTATATAACATTCCAGCAGCACTGGTCTTACACTGTATATAACATTCCAGCAGTACCGGAGTGTCTTACACAGTAGGGAAGGACAACACCGGCAGGGACAACACCGGCAGGGACAACACCGGCAGGGACAACACCGGCAGGGACAGGAGTGTAAGGAAACTCGACCATACGCTTCTACACACCTACTTCCCACCTAGCAGTAAAAGTGTATGGTGAGAGGGGGGGGGGCTGAGGGTGGTGGGGAAGAATAGGGAGAGCATGACGGACTTGGGCGATTAAGACGGATTAAGGTGGGGGTGTAGGAAGGTGGGGGTGTAGGAAGGGTGGGTAGCAAGGTTGGGGTGTAGGAAGGTGGTGTAGAATAGTCGGGGTGTAGGAAGGTGGAAAAAGATAGAACAAGGAAGATGAAAAGATAAGGGAGAATAGGTGAGGGAGTAAAAGGGGGATAATGGTTAATGTAGCAACCAGTTTTTGTCTTGATCTCGTCAGGGTTAAGGGGGAGGGCGAGGGGAGGGAGAGAGATAATGTGGAGGGAAGATGGAAGGAGGGAGGGAGAGTACAAAGCCTCGACCATTACGTGTATTTCCCTAACAGTTACCAAGTGACGGCAGGATATTACAGTAACGTAGGGGTGGTGGTGGTATTTGTGTACGTGGGTGATAGTGGTGTAGGATAGGTAGACACCTTGCATCACCGGCACCCGGTGCTGGCACCCTAGGTGCCAACAACGGGTGCTAACTGCAGAATTTACTGTTTTTCCTCATTAACTGAGTGGCTGTTGAGTGAGTGGAGTAATGGAGGATACTGTTGAGCTGCTGATGGAGTGAACACTCCATTGTTGCTCAGCATAACGTTCACTCTCTCACACCCTAAATATCCATGTCACTCGATCACATCCACCCATGAGTGAAATGGGTGTGTGCCAGTAGGTCCATGAATAGTGACTGGTTGGTCATGGAAATACACAACTCTGGACATGCTGTGCATGTCGTCTATGCTTCCCGGTGTTTATTAACCGATCGTACCCATTCGTGAAGCTGTGTAAGAGAAAGAATAAGATAGAATGATTGTGAGAGAACGAGAGTGCGAGTATTAATTTACAGAGACCTGCCACTAAAGCTAAAAAAATACTTCCTAGCATCCCTACGACTCGTGCTACGCCTGCCATGTACGTCCCCTCACTCTCAAACCTCAAATCTCAGCCTATCAATCTCCAAATCCCTGTAGGCCTATTCAGGCATGCTGTGATGTTATAATCATATACCAAAACCTACCAAACAGATAAACACATGTTCAACACTACACACGTGTTGCACACGTGTCTTGTTTATCTGTGATGGCCATATTGGCCTGCGGGCAGCAACAGACTACTTGATCAACAGGAAGACTGGAGGCTGGACTGGGAGAGCACAGCTGCGCTCTAAACCGGTCCAGAGATATCCTAACACAGCTCTACACATGTCAGCCACACCAACACATTCCTTCCATTAATAATCCCTGAAGGGATAGTAACGCCTGGAGGGATAGTAACCCAGGATAAACAAGGGTTGGATTGAAAATCCCCGGATAGAAGAAAGGTTTGCATGGATAGGTATACCCAGGTGTAGTACATGCGGTTTATTCATCAGGTCGGGATAAACCAAAAGAGCCAGAATTCCCCAGAATTCCTTCCACAACTGTTGACTAGCACTCAGGTACCTATTTACTGCTAGATGAACAAGACAAGTCTTAGGAGCTTGGCCTATACACCGCACCTGGCTCAAGCCACCCACAACAGTTAGCTAACACCCAGGTACCTATTTACTGCTAGGTGAACATGGGCAGCAGGTATATGGAGATTTCACCAGCCTTCCCTCGACCAAGAACCGAACCCAGGTGCTGCCCTCTTGTGAGCAAAACGCCATGCCGATAAGAGCTTTAGGGGAGGCGCCTGTGATCACCGCTCACAACACCGCCAGGCAGTAAGAACATACTTGCTACAGCAAGTACTGTATCAGTAAGGCTGTGAGAGTTGCACCCTTGCTGGCTACTAGTAGCAACAGCCTGCTTGATCAAGCGGTTACTATCAAGACAGGCTGTCGTAGGGATTTAACCAGCGTCTGGTGTTCAACTAATTATATCCCAACAGTCTATTCCAGGGGTCATCGCCCCTGCGGGCTGGTCCTAGACCAGGCCTCTTGGTTCACACAGCACAATTCTGGTCTCTACAGAATACAGATTATGCTGGAAAACATACAGAGAAGGATGACAAAATTAATCTTGTGTTAGAGAACTTTCCTCTTACGAAAATTGGATGATAGAACTGAATTTCCTCTCTGGAAAGAGTGAGGGAAGGGATAAACTGTGTACTGGTGGAAAAATGCAAATAAATATAGGAGATATAAGGGGATATTTGTTAACTCTGCCCTTGTTACCATACTGACTCACTGTCGTGTCAAATTTTCCCTTCCGTCCTTCCTGAGATAATCCAGTTAACCATCGTAGCTACTGAACCATAGTGATATATTTAACGATAGCATCACACAAGTAACAGTAACCTCAGCTCTGCTGGAAGGTAATCACCAAAGCTGTCGTAACTACTGAACCATAGTGATATATTTAACGATAGCATCACACAAGTAACAGTATCCTCAGCTCTGCTGGAAGGTAATCACCAAAGCTGTCGTAACTACTGAACCATAGTGATATGTTTGACGATATCCTCACCATCCTACTAAAGTCTCCCCCTATTTAAGAATACATCTTTTACGTTGAGGTATACAATTAGATTTTATTTCCAGTAGACAACCTTGATGTATCATCTGTGATTGTGTTAAGTATCATGTGCAGACAAGACCACAAATACTGAATTAGAGAAACATAGCAAGTCATGTATCACACATGGTATATAATACAAACACATAACAGATACATGCTTAGCGTTTAGAAACTTTTCAATCCAGTGAATTTAAAAACCTCCTGGAGAGAGAAACTTGGGCTACTCAAAAACTTCAAAACGTTGTGCGTGTCTATTTTACACAATAGTAAGCTTTATATTGAACGTTTCGAACGGTGGATAATTTTGTCAGCAACTTGGCAAGCACCCACAGTGTCAGGACGAAAACAAAATACGATACATGGCCCTTAAACAAATAGCAAAGTTAGAATCCAGTCAGTCACCAAGCCCTGACTAACTGCTTTGAGTGGGAGTTGTGTATAGAACATGCCTAGCACCGTCCAGCATGTCTAATAGTGTTGCTTTTGTACGTTGTTCCTGTCAGTATATAGTAGCAACAGTGAAGCCCTTAGGGAATCAGTGCAAGGGTCAGCATGTTGACATACACCACAGGATATTACTCAGCACTTGACTATCATCCAAGCATCTGCTTTCCTGACATCCGTTGTGCAGAGCGCCGGACGAAGCATCGCTGGCGGAGGGAAGTGGAGCAACCTTAGAGCTCCTCTGTATCTACCTTGTCATGCTGCATGCATGGCAGGACACCTACAACTGTTTATGCTCACCAGTGCATGTTTCCAGAGCACACCGCTCTTCTAGACTCTTCCTCACCCAACCCAAAAAACACTGCTCCAGACACTTCAGAATTATCCAAACACGCGCTACACTTCTCCACACACACTTCACACTCCTCGTTCTCCTTGCAAGTTTTCCACAACAAGGGTGCTCTTTGCAAAGAGCAGCTTCGGCACTAAGCAGCACGCACAACATTGGCAATAGCATCTGTCCTGAGAGCAATCTTCCCAGCACTCAGCACGGTGGTATCAGGGTGATGCTGGGATAGAATCAGATGCAAGAATTAAGTAGCAGACCCCACCACCACTAGTGTGTACCATCACACTGGGTGGTGTGTGTGCTGCTGTTGTCGGCAACAGCAGCAGCAGCAGCAGCAGCAGCAGCAGCAGCAACAGCAACGACATGCTCACCAAGAAAGCCTCCGCACTACTGCACTGCCACCCAACCCACAACCCACCCGCCCAATCACTAGCCCAGCCCACCCCACTCGACCCCCTCCCACTCGCTCCTAGTCTCGTCTCTCAATGCCGGTCTCCTAGGTGGTCTTGCTTACCTCCTAGTCACCCTCTTATCAGACCTATCTTCTATCCTAGACGGCAATCAGAAGGTCTGTATCGCAGCCTGCCTACCTGCCTGTATTCAGTCTGCCTGCCTGAATTCTTAGCTAATATTCTCATTTTTTTTTTTTGTAACAGGATTTGTTTTCCAAGTCTGCCAGCCAGCCTACCTTCCTATCTACCTACACCATCGTAGCATGCCTAAATGTCCAATACTAGTGTGTTGCTACTGCAATGCAGGTGTCTGCCAGTGTTCCTGCTGACCTGCTCCTTTGGTAATCTTACTGCTTGCCACACTGTTTTTACTGCTGCTTGCTCCTTACTGACGTGATAGTCTTCAATCCTGGTTGACTGCGCCTCTGTCACCTGCTTATACTCTACCACTGCTGCTGCTGTGACAGCTGTCAGCTTAATACCTCCCCGTTCCTGCGTGTCACTGTCTTTACTGAAGCTGTCAGTTGATCCGTCTTCCCTACCTTGCATGTCCCTGCCTCGAGTCAAACTGTCAGTTTGCCTGTCTCAACCCTACCCCTCTGTATTAGCCGAATGTTAACTTAAGGGGGGTCAAGCCTCTGCTCCTGGTCCCTAACTAGCTGCCATGGTCTGATGGCTTTACATCTGATTCCAGTCAGAGTAAAATGAATCAGTGATGGGTTATGTACGAGTGGTGTGTAGCAAGACTGGCCAGCCAGCCTCCAGCAATCCCTGGGGCCAGGAGCTGTGGCTATTCCTGCAACCATATATGAGTACACACACACACACACACACACACACACACACACACACACACACACACACACACACACACTCTCAACTAAAATAATTGAAAATTCCAGGTGTTATTTCATTGACAGATACTGTGTCGCGTGACAGGTACTGTGTCGCGTGACAGGTACTGTGTCGCGTGACAGGTACTGTGTCGCGTGACAGGTACTGTGTCGCGTGACAGGTACTGTTATGATACATGCTGTTACGTGACAGATGTGATGCTGTGTTTGGTACCAAGTGCCACACCACTAAGAAATTGACTATCATCACCTGTTTCTAATTTTAAGTAGTGGTGGTAGTTTTGGTAGTAGCGGTGGTGGTAGTTTTGGTAGTAGCGGTGGTGTTAGTGGTGGTAGTTTTGGTAGTAGCGGTGGTGTTAGTGGTGGTAGTTTTGGTAGTAGCGGTGGTGTTAGTGGTGGTAGTTTTGGTAGTAGCGGTGGTGGTAGTTTTGGTAGTAGCGGTGGTGGTAGTTTTGGTAGTAGCGGTGGTGTTAGTGGTGGTAGTTTTGGTAGTAGCGGTGGTGTTAGTGGTGGTAGTTTTGGTAGTAGCGGTGGTGTTAGTGGTGGTAGTTTTGGTAGTAGCGGTCGTGTTAGTGGTGGTAGTTTTGGTAGTAGCGGTCGTGTTAGTGGTGGTAGTTTTGGTAGTAGCGGTGGTGTTAGTGGTGGTAGTTTTGGTAGTAGCGGTGGTGTTAGTGGTGGTAGTTTTGGTAGTAGCGGTGGTGTTAGTGGTGGTAGTTTTGGTAGTAGCGGCCGTGTTAGTGGTGGTAGTTTTGGTAGTAGCGGTGGTGTTAGTGGTGGTAGTTTTGGTAGTAGCGGTGGTAGTTTTTGTAGTAGCGGTGGTGTTAGTGGTGGTAGATTTTGTAGTAGCGGTGGTGTTAGTGGTGGTAGTTTTGGTAGTAGCGGTGGTGTTAGTGGTGGTAGTTTTGGTAGTAGCGGCCGTGTTAGTGGTGGTAGTTTTGGTAGTAGCGGTGGTGGTAGTTTTGGTAGTAGCGGTGGTGTTAGTGGTGGTAGTTTTGGTAGTAGCGGTGGTGTTAGTGATGGTAGTTTTGGTAGTAGCGGTGATGTTAGTGGTGGTAGTTTTGGTAGTAGCGGTGATGTTAGTGGTGGTAGTTTTGGTAGTAGCGGTGGTGTTAGTGGTGGTAGTTTTGGTAGTAGCGGTGGTGTTAGTGGTGGTAGTTTTGGTAGTAGCGGTGGTGTTAGTGGTGGTAGTTTTGGTAGTAGCGGTGGTGTTAGTGGTGGTAGTTTTGGTAGTAGCGGTGGTGTTAGTGGTGGTAGTTTTGGTAGTAGCGGTGGTGTTAGTGGTAGTTTTGGTAGTAGCGGTGGTGTTAGTGGTGGTAGTTTTGGTAGTAGCAGTGGTGTTAGTGGTGGTAGTTTTGGTAGTAGCGGTGGTGTTAGTGGTGGTAGTTTTGGTAGTAGCGGTGGTGTTAGTGGTGGTAGTTTTGGTAGTAGCGGTGGTGTTAGTGGTGGTAGTTTTGGTAGTAGCGGTGGTGTTAGTGGTGGTAGTTTTGGTAGTAGCGGTGGTGTTAGTGGTGGTAGTTTTGGTAGTAGCGGTCGTGTTAGTGGTGGTAGTTTTGGTAGTAGCGGTCGTGTTAGTGGTGGTAGTTGTAATGATGGCAGCAATAACAGAGATGATTGGGGTATTCGTGGTGGTGGTTGTGGTAGTGGTGGTACACAGCTCAGTGTTCATCCCTTTAATACCCGACAAATCCCAGGGTTACTGGTGCACTGTTGCCCAGCCTAGGTGATTGCCAGACTAGAGAGGTGCCAGCCTAGGGAGGTGCCAGCCTAGGGAGGTGCCAGCCTAGGGAGGTGCCAGCCTAGGGAGGTGCCAGCCTTGGGAGGTGCCAGCCTTGGGAGGTGCCAGCCTAGGGAGGTGCCAGCCTAGGGGGTTACCAGACTAGAGAGGTGCCAGCCTAGGGGATTGCCAGCCTAGGGGGTTACCAGACTAGAGAGGTATCAGCCTAGGTGATTGTCAGACTAGAGGTGCCAGCCTAGGGAGGTGCCAGCCTAGGGGATTGCCAGACTAGAGGAGCCAGCCTAGGGAGATGCCAGCCTAGGGAGTTGCCAGACTAGAGGTGCCAGCCTAGGGGATTGCCAGACTAGAGGAGCCAGCCTAGGGGATTGCCAGACTAGAGGAGCCAGCCTAGGGAGATCCCAGCCTAGGGAGTTGCCAGACTAGAGGTGCCAGCCTAGTGGGTTACTAGACTAGAGGTGCCAGCCTAGAGAGGTGCCAAGGACAGGATCCCTTTCTCCCCCTGGGGTAAAAACAACGGTCAAGATGGGAAAACTTCAGTGGTAAGCCAACCACTTGCACTTGATGGTGATAACTTAGCAGCAGAAGCAGCAGCAATAGCAGCAACAGCAGGAACCAAACAGCAACAACAGAAGCAGCAATGACAGCAACAATAGCAATAATAAAAAAACAGAACAGCAACAGAACATACGCAGAAACAGCAGCAGTATAAACAGCATAAACAGCAGTATAAAACAGTATAAACAGCAGCAGTATAAACAGCTGCAGTATAAACAGCAGTATAAACAGCAGAAGTATAAACAGCAGCAGTATAAACAGCAGCAGTATAAACAGCAGCAGTATAAACAGCAGAAGTATAAACAGAAGTATAAACAGCAGTATAAACAGCAGCAGTATAAACAGCAGCAGTATAAACAGCAGTATAAACAGCAATATAAACAGCAGCAGTATAAACAACGCAGCAGCAGCATAAACAGCAGCAGTATAAACAAGAGCAGCAGTATAAACAAGAGCAGCAGTATAAACAACTACAGTAGTATAAACAGCAGTATAAACAACAGTATAAACAACAGTATAAACAGCAGCAGTATAAACAACTACAGTAGTATAAACAGCAGAATAAACAGCAGTATAAACTACAGTAGTATAAACAGCAGTATAGACAACAGTATAAACAGCAGCAGTATAAACAACTACAGTAGTATAAACAGCAGCAGTATAAACAGCAGCAGTATAAACAACAGTATAAACAGCAGTATAAACAGCAGCAGTATAAACAGTAAACAACAACAGTAGTATAAACAAACAGTATAAACAGCAGCAGTATAAACAGAATAAACAGTATAAACAGCAGTATAAACAGCAGTATAAACAGCAGCAGTATAAACAGTATAAACAACAGCAGCAGTATAAACAGCAGCAGTATAAACAGCAGCAGTATAAACAGTATAAACAGCAGCAGTATAAACAGTATAAACAGCAGCAGTATAAACAACAGCAGTATAAACAGTATAAACATCAGCAGTATAAACAACAGCAGCAGTATAAACAGCAGCAGCAGTATAAACAACAGCAGTATAAACAGCAGCAGCAGCAGTATAAACAACAGCAGCAGTATAAACAGCAGCAGCAGTATAAACAAAAGCAGCAGTATAAACAGCAGCAGTATAAACAGCAGCAGTATAAACAACAGCAGCAGTATAAACAGCAGTAGTATAAACAGCAGTATAAACAACAGCAGCAGTATAAACAGCAGCAGTAGTATAAACAACAGCAGTATAAACAGCAGCAGTATAAACAGCAGCAGCAGTATAAACAGTATAAACATCAGTATAAACAACAGCAGCAGTATAAACAGCAGCAGCAGTATAAACAACAGCAGCAGTATAAACAGCAGCAGCAGTATAAACAACAGCAGTATAAACAGTATAAACATCAGCAGTATAAACAACAGCAGCAGTATAAACAACAGCAGCAGTATAAACAACAGCAGCAGTATAAACAACAGCAGCAGTATAAACAACAGCAGTATAAACAGTATAAACATCAGCAGTATAAACAGCAAGAGTATAAACAGCAACAGTATAAACAGCAGCAGTATAAACAACAGCAGCAGTATAAACAGCAGCAGCAGTATAAACAGCAGCAGCAGTATAAACAGCAGCAGTATAAACAACAGCAGCAGTATAAACAGCAGCAGTATAAACAGCAGCAGTATAAACAACAGCAGCAGTATAAACAGCAGCAGCAGTATAAACAGCAGCAGCAGTATAAACAGCAGCAGCAGTATAAACAGCAGCAGTATAAACAGAAGCAGCAGTATAAACTGCAGCAGTATAAACAGCAGCAGCAGTATAAACAGCAGCAGCAGTATAAACAGCAGCAGCAGTATAAACAGCAGCAGCAGTATAAACAGCAGCAGTATAAACAGCAGCAGCAGTATAAACAGCAGCAGCAGTATAAACAACAGCAGCAGTATAAACAACAGCAGCAGTATAAACAGCAGCAGCAGTATAAACAGCAGCAGCAGTATAAACAGCAGCAGTATAAACAGCAGCAGCAGTATAAACAACAGCAGCAGTATAAACAACAGCAGCAGTATAAACAGCAGCAGTATAAACAACAGCAGCAGTATAAACAACAGCAGCAGTATAAACAACAGCAGCAGTATAAACAGCAGCAGTATAAACAACAGCAGCAGTATAAACAGCAGCAGCAGTATAAACAGCAGCAGTATAAACAACAGCAGCAGTATAAACAGCAGCAGTATAAACAGCAGCAGTGTAAACAGCAGCAGTATAAACAACAGCAGCAGTATAAACAGCAGGAGTATAAACAGTATAAACAGCAGCAGTATAAACAGCAGCAGCAGTATAAACTGCAGCAGTATAAACAGCAGCAGTATAAACAACTGCAGCAGTATAAACAGCAGCAGCAGTATAAACAACTCCAGCAGTATAAACAACTGCAGCAGTATAAACAACAGCAGCAGCAGTATAAACAACTGCAGCAGTATAAACAGCAGCAGTATAAACAGCAGCAGTATAAACAACAGCAGTATAAACAACAGTATAAACAACAGCAGCAGTATAAACAGTATAAACAACAGCAGCAGTATAAACAGCAGCAGCAGCATAAACAGCAGCAGCAGTATAAACAACAGCAGCAGTATAAATAGCAGCAGTATAAACAACTGCAGCAGTATAAACAGCAGCAGTATAAACTGCAGCAGTATAAACAGCAGCAGTATAAACAGCAGCAGTATAAACAACAGCAGCAGCAGTATAAACAACAGCAGCAGTATAAACTACAGCAGCAGTATAAACAACAGCATCAGTATAAACAACAGTATAAACAACAGCAGCAGTATAAACAGTATAAACAGCAGCAGTATAAACAGCAGCAGTATAAACAACAGTATAAACAACAGCAGCAGCAGCAATAAAATATGTCGAGGATGTTTGGGTGAGCAGGAAGGTAAGCAGGCACGTGTGACGGATGTTTGGGTGAGCAGGAAGGTAAGCAGGCACGTGTGACGGGTGTTTGGGTGAGCAGGAAGGTAAGCAGGCACGTGTGACCGGTGTTTGGGTGAGCAGGAAGGTAAGCAGGCACGTGTGACGGGTGTTTGGGTGAGCAGGAACGTAAGCAGGCACGTGTGACGGATGTTTGGGTGAGCAGGAAGGTAAGCAGGCACGTGTGACGGGTGTTTGGGTGAGCAGGAAGGTAAGCAGGCACGTGTGACCGGTGTTTGGGTGAGCAGGAAGGTAAGCAGGCACGTGTGACGGGTGTTTGGGTGAGCAGGAAGGTAAGCAGGCACGTGTGACCGGTGTTTGGGTGAGCAGGAAGGTAAGCAGGCACGTGTGACGGGTGTTTGGGTGAGCAGGAAGGTAAGCATGCACGTGTGACCGATGTTTGGGTGAGCAGGAAGGTAAGCAGGCACGCGTGACCGGTGTTTGGGTGAGCAGGAAGGTAAGCAGGCACGTGTGACGGGTGTTTGGGTGAGCAGGAAGGTAAGCAGGCACGCGTGACCGGTGTTTGGGTGAGCAGGAAGGTAAGCAGGCACGCGTGACCGGTGTTTGGGTGAGCAGGAAGGTAAGCAGGCACGTGTGACCGGTGTTAGAGTGAGCAGGAAGGTAAGCAGGCACGTGTGACCGGTGTTTGGGTGAGCAGGAAGGTAAGCAGGCACGTGTGACCGGTGTTTGGGTGAGCAGGAAGGTAAGCAGGCACGTGTGACGGGTGTTTGGGTGAGCAGGAAGGTAAGCAGGCACGTGTGACCGGTGTTTGGGTGAGCAGGAAGGTAAGCAGGCACGTGTGACCGGTGTTTGGGTGAGCAGGAAGGTAAGCAGACACTTGTGACCGGTGTTTGGGTGAGCAGGAAGGTAAGCAGGCACGTGTGACCGGTGTTTGGGTGAGCAGGAAGGTAAGCAGGCACGTGTGACCGGTGTTTGGGTGAGCAGGAAGGTAAGCAGGCACGTGTGACGGGTGTTTGGGTGAGCAGGAAGGTAAGCAGGCACGTGTGACCGGTGTTTGGGTGAGCAGGAAGGTAAGCAGGCACGTGTGACCGATGTTTGGGTGAGCAGGAAGGTAAGCAGGCACGTGTGACGGGTGTTTGGGTGAGCAGGAAGGTAAGCAGGCACGCGTGACCGGTGTTTGGGTGAGCAGGAAGGTAAGCAGGCACGTGTGACCGGTGTTTGGGTGAGCAGGAAGGTAAGCAGGCACGTGTGACGGGTGTTTGGGTGAGCAGGAAGGTAATAGGCGCGTGTGACGGGTGTTTGGGTGAGCAGGAAGGTAAGCAGGCACGTGTGACCGGTGTTTGGGTGAGCAGGAAGGTAAGCAGGCACGTGTGACGGGTGTTTGGGTGAGCAGGAAGGTAAGTAGGCACGTGTGACGGGTGTTTGGGTGAGCAGGAAGGTAAGCAGGCACGTGTGAGCGGTGTTCGGGTGAGCAGGAAGGTAAGCAGGCACGTGTGACGGGTGTTTGGGTGAGCAGGAAGGTAACCAGGCACGTGTGACCGGTGTTTGGGTAAGCAGGAAGGTAAGCAGGCACGTGTGACGGGTGTTTGGGTGAGCAGGAAGGTAAGCAGGCACGTGTGACGGGTGTTTGGGTGAGCAGGAAGGTAAGCAGGCACGTGTGACCGGTGTTTGGGTAAGCAGGAAGGTAAGCAGGCACGTATGACGGGTGTTTGGGTGAGCAGGAAGGTAAGCAGGCACGTGTGACCGGTGTTTGGGTGAGCAGGAAGGTAAGCAGGCACGTGTGACCGGTGTTTGGGTGAGCAGGAAGGTAAGCAGGTACGTGTGACCGGTGTTTGGGTGAGCAGGAAGGTAAGCAGGCACGTGTGACCGGTGTTTGGGTGAGCAGGAAGGCAAGCAGGCACGTGTGACCGGTGTTTGGGTGAGCAGGAAGGTAAGCAGGCACGTGTGACCGGTGTTTGGGTGAGCAGGAAGGTAAGCAGGCACGTGTGACCGGTGTTTGGGTGAGCAATAAGCTAAGCAGGCACGTGTGACCGGTGTTTGGGTGAGCAGGAAGGTAAGCAGGCACGTGTGACCGGTGGTTGGGTGAGCAGGAAGGTAAGCAGGCACGTGTGACCGGTGTTTGGGTGAGCAGGAAGGTAAGCAGGCACGTGTGACGTGTTTGGGTGAGCAGGAAGGTAATCAGGCACGTGTGACCGGTGTTTGGGTGAGCAGGAAGGTAAGCAGGCACGTGTGACGGGTGTTTGGGTGAGCAGGAAGGTAAGCAGGCACGTGTGACCGGTGTTTGGGTGACCAGGAAGGTAAGCAGGCACGTGTGACGGGTGTTTGGGTGAGCAGGAAGGTAAGCAGGCACGTGTGACGGGTGTTTGGGTGAGCAGGAAGGTAAGCAGGCACGTGTGACCGGTGTTTGGGTGAGCAGGAAGGTAAGCAGGCACGTCTGACGTGTTTGGTTGAGCAGAAAGGTAAGCAGGCACGTGTGACCGGTGTTTGGGTGAGCAGGAAGGTAAGCAGGCACGTGTGACCAGTGTTTGGGTGAGCAGGAAGGTAAGCAGGCACGTGTGACCGGTGTTTGGGTGAGCAGGAAGGTAAGCAGGCACGTGTGACCGGTGTTTGGGTGAGCAGGAAGGTAAGCAGGCACGTGTGACCGGTGTTTGGGTGAGCAGGAAGGTAAGCAGGCACGTGTGACCGGTGTTTGGGTGAGCAGGAAGGTAAGCATGCACGTGTGACCGGTGTTTGGGTGAGCAGGAAGGTAAGCAGGTACGTCTGACGTGTTTGGGTGAGCAGGAAGGTAAGCAGGCACGTGTGACCGGTGTTTGGGTGAGCAGGAAGGTAAGCAGGCACGTGTGACCGGTGTTTGGGTGAGCAGGAAGGTAAGCAGGCACGTGTGACCGGTGTTTGGGTGAGCAGGAAGGTAAGCAGGCACGTGTGACCGGTGTTTGGGTGAGCAGGAAGGTAAGCAGGCACGTGTGACCGGTGTTTGGGTGAGCAGGAAGGTAAGCAGGCACGTGTGACCGGTGTTTGGGTGAGCAGGAAGGTAAGCAGGCACGTGTGACCGGTGTTTGGGTGAGCAGGAAGGTAAGCAGGCACGTGTGACGTCTGGTGTTTGGGTGAGCAGGAAGGTAAGCAGGCACGTGTGACCGGTGTTTGGGTGAGCAGGAAGGTAAGCAGGCACGTGTGACCGGTGTTTGGGTGAGCAGGAAGGTAAGCAGGCACGTGTGACCGGTGTTTGGGTGAGCAGGAAGGTAAGCAGGCACGTGTGACGGGTGTTTGGGTGAGCAGGAAGGTAAGCAGGCACGTGTGACCGGTGTTTGGGTGAGCAGGAAGGTAAGCAGGCACGTGTGACCGGTGTTTGGGTGAGCAGGAAGGTAAGCAGGCACGTGTGACCGGTGTTTGGGTGAGCAGGAAGGTAAGCAGGCACGTGTGACCGGTGTTTGGGTGAGCAGGAAGGTAAGCAGGCACGTGTGACCGGTGTTTGGGTGAGCAGGAAGGTAAGCAGGCACGTGTGACGGGTGTTTGGGTGAGCAGGAAGGTAAGCAGGCACGTGTGACCGGTGTTTGGGTGAGCAGGAAGGTAAGCAGGCACGTGTGACCGGTGTTTGGGTGAGCAGGAAGGTAAGCAGGCACGTGTGACGGGTGTTTGGGTGAGCAGGAAGGTAAGCAGGCACGTGTGACGGGTGTTTGGGTGAGCAGGAAGGTAAGCAGGCACGTGTGACGGGTGTTTGGGTGAGCAGGAAGGTAAGCATGCACGTGTGACCGATGTTTGGGTGAGCAGGAAGGTAAGCAGGCACGTGTGACGGGTGTTTGGGTGAGCAGGAAGGTAAGCAGGCACGTGTGACCGGTGTTTGGGTGAGCAGGAAGGTAAGCAGGCACGTGTGACCGGTGTTTGGGTGAGCAGGAAGGTAAGCAGGCACGTGTGACGGGTGTTTGGGTGAGTAGGAAGGTAAGCAGGGCGTGACCGGTGTTTGGGTGTAAGCAGGCACGTGTGACCGATATTTGGGTGAGCAGGAAGGTAAGCAGGCACGTGTGACGGGTGTTTGGGTGAGCAGGAAGGTAAGCAGGCACGTGTGACCGGTGTTTGGGTGAGCAGGAAGGTAAGCAGGCACGTGTGACGGGTGTTTGGGTGAGCAGGAAGGTAAGCAGGCACGTGTGACCGGTGTTTGGGTGAGCAGGAAGGTAAGCAGGCACGTGTGACCGGTGTTTGGGTGAGCAGGAAGGTAAGCAGGCACGTGTGACCGGTGTTTGGGTGAGCAGGAAGGTAAGCAGGCACGTGTGACCGGTGTTTGGGTGAGCAGGAAGGTAAGCAGGCACGTGTGACCGGTGTTTGGGTGAGCAGGAAGGTAAGCAGGCACGTGTGACCGGTGTTTGGGTGAGCAGGAAGGTAAGCAGGCACGTGTGACGGGTGTTTGGGTGAGCAGGAAGGTAAGCAGGCACGTGTGACCGGTGTTTGGGTGAGCAGGAAGGTAAGCAGGCACGTGTGACGGGTGTTTGGGTGAGCAGGAAGGTAAGCAGGCACGTGTGACCGGTGTTTGGGTGAGCAGGAAGGTAAGCAGGCACGTGTGACGGGTGTTTGGGTGAGCAGGAAGGTAAGCAGGCACGTGTGACCGGTGTTTGGGTGAGCAGGAAGGTAAGCAGGCACGTGTGACGGGTGTTTGGGTGAGCAGGAAGGTAAGCAGGCACGTGTGACCGGTGTTTGGGTGAGCAGGAAGGTAAGCAGGCACGTGTGACCGG
Source organism: Cherax quadricarinatus (assembly GCF_038502225.1). Taxonomy (NCBI): domain Eukaryota; kingdom Metazoa; phylum Arthropoda; class Malacostraca; order Decapoda; family Parastacidae; genus Cherax; species Cherax quadricarinatus. The sequence goes on from NC_091382.1 coordinate 2,765,744, forward strand.
TGTTTGGGTGAGCAGGAAGGTAAGCAGGCACGTGTGACCGGTGTTTGGGTGAGCAGGAAGGTAAGCAGGCACGTGTGACCGGTGTTTGGGTGAGCAGGAAGGTAAGCAGGCACGTGTGACCGGTGTTTGGGTGAGCAGGAAGGTAAGCAGGCACGTGTGACCGGTGTTTGGGTGAGCAGGAAGGTAAGCAGGCACGTGTGACCGGTGTTTGGGTGAGCAGGAAGGTAAGCAGGCACGTGTGACGGGTGTTTGGGTGAGCAGGAAGGTAAGCAGGCACGTGTGACCGGTGTTTGGGTGAGCAGGAAGGTAAGCAGGCACGTGTGACGGGTGTTTGGGTGAGCAGGAAGGTAAGCAGGCACGTGTGACCGGTGTTTGGGTGAGCAGGAAGGTAAGCAGGCACGTGTGACCGGTGTTTGGGTGAGCAGGAAGGTAAGCAGGCACGTGTGACCGGTGTTTGGGTGAGCAGGAAGGTAAGCAGGCACGTGTGACGGGTGTTTGGGTGAGCAGGAAGGTAAGCAGGCACGTGTGACCGGTGTTTGGGTGAGCAGGAAGGTAAGCAGGCACGTGTGACGGGTGTTTGGGTGAGCAGGAAGGTAAGCAGGCACGTGTGACCGGTGTTTGGGTGAGCAGGAAGGTAAGCAGGCACGTGTGACCGGTGTTTGGGTGAGCAGGAAGGTAAGCAGGCACGTGTGACCGGTGTTTGGGTGAGCAGGAAGGTAAGCAGGCACGTGTGACCGGTGTTTGGGTGAGCAGGAAGGTAAGCAGGCACGTGTGACGGGTGTTTGGGTGAGCAGGAAGGTAAGCAGGCACGTGTGACCGGTGTTTGGGTGAGCAGGAAGGTAAGCAGGCACGTGTGACCGGTGTTTGGGTGAGCAGGAAGGTAAGCAGGCACGTGTGACCGGTGTTTGGGTGAGCAGGAAGGTAAGCAGGCACGTGTGACCGGTGTTTGGGTGAGCAGGAAGGTAAGCAGGCACGTGTGACGGGTGTTTGGGTGAGCAGGAAGGTAAGCAGGCACGTGTGACCGGTGTTTGGGTGAGCAGGAAGGTAAGCAGGCACGTGTGACGGGTGTTTGGGTGAGCAGGAAGGTAAGCAGGCACGTGTGACCGGTGTTTGGGTGAGCAGGAAGGTAAGCAGGCACGTGTGACGGGTGTTTGGGTGAGCAGGAAGGTAAGCAGGCACGTGTGACCGGTGTTTGGGTGAGCAGGAAGGTAAGCAGGCACGTGTGACCGGTGTTTGGGTGAGCAGGAAGGTAAGCAGGCACGTGTGACCGGTGTTTGGGTGAGCAGGAAGGTAAGCAGGCGCGTGTGACAGGTGTTTGGGTGAGCAGGAAGGTAAGCAGGCACGTGTGACCGGTGTTTGGGTGAGCAGGAAGGTAAGCAGGCACGTGTGACCGGTGTTTGGGTGAGCAGGAAGGTAAGCAGGCACGTGTGACCGGTGTTTGGGTGAGCAGGAAGGTAAGCAGGCACGTGTGACGGGTGTTTGGGTGAGCAGGAAGGTAAGCAGGCACGTGTGACGGGTGTTTGGGTGAGCAGGAAGGTAAGCAGGCACGGGTGTTTGGGTGAGCAGGAAGGTAAGCAGGCACGTGTGACCGGTGTTTGGGTGAGCAGGAAGGTAAGCAGGCACGTGTGACCGGTGTTTGGGTGAGCAGGAAGGTAAGCAGGCACGTGTGACCGGTGTTTGGGTGAGCAGGAAGGTAAGCAGGCACGTGTGACCGGTGTTTGGGTGAGCAGGAAGGTAAGCAGGCACGTGTGACGGGTGTTTGGGTGAGCAGGAAGGTAAGCAGGCACGTGTGACCGGTGTTTGGGTGAGCAGGAAGGTAAGCAGGCACGTGTGACCGGTGTTTGGGTGAGCAGGAAGGTAAGCAGGTAAGCAGGCACGTGTGACCGGTGTTTGGGTGAGCAGGAAGGTAAGCAGGCACGTGTGACCGGTGTTTGGGTGAGCAGGAAGGTAAGCAGGCACGTGTGACCGGTGTTTGGGTGAGCAGGAAGGTAAGCAGGCACGTGTGACCGGTGTTTGGGTGAGCAGGAAGGTAAGCAGGCACGTGTGACCGGTGTTTGGGTGAGCAGGAAGGTAAGCAGGCACGTGTGACCGGTGTTTGGGTGAGCAGGAAGGTAAGCAGGCACGTGTGACCGGTGGTTGGGTGAGCAGGAAGGTAAGCAGGCACGTGTGACCGGTGTTTGGGTGAGCAGGAAGGTAAGCAGGCACGTGTGACCGGTGTTTGGGTGAGCAGGAAGGTAAGCAGGCACGTGTGACGTGTTTGGGTGAGCAGGAAGGTAATCAGGCACGTGTGACCGGTGTTTGGGTGAGCAGGAAGGTAAGCAGGCACGTGTGACGGGTGTTTGGGTGAGCAGGAAGGTAAGCAGGCACGTGTGACCGGTGTTTGGGTGAGCAGGAAGGTAAGCAGGCACGTGTGACGGTGTTTGGGTGAGCAGGAAGGTAAGCAGGCACGTGTGACCGGTGTTTGGGTGAGCAGGAAGGTAAGCAGGCACGTGTGACCGGTGTTTGGGTGAGCAGGAAGGTAAGCAGGCACGTGTGACGGGTGTTTGGGTGAGCAGGAAGGTAAGCAGGCGCGTGTGACCGGTGTTTGGGTGAGCAGGAAGGTAAGCAGGCACACGTGAGCAGGAAGGTGCACGTGTTTGGGTGAGGAGAAAGGTAAGCAGGCACGTGTGACCGGTGTTTGGGTGAGCAGGAAGGTAAGCAGGCACGTGTGACCGGTGTTTGGGTGAGCAGGAAGGCAAGCAGGCACGTGTGACCGGTGTTTGGGTGAGCAGGAAGGTAAGCAGGCACGTGTGACCGGTGTTTGGGCGAGCAGGAAGGTAAGCAGGCACGTGTGACCGGTGTTTGGGTGAGCAGGAAGGTAAGCAGGCACGTGTGACCGGTGTTTGGGTGAGCAGGAAGGTAAGCAGGCACGTGTGACCGGTGTTTGGGTGAGCAGGAAGGTAAGCAGGCACGTGTGACCGGTGTTTGGGTGAGCAGGAAGGTAAGCAGGCACGTGTGACCTGTGTTTGGGTGAGCAGGAATGTAAGCAGGCACGTGTGACCGGTGTTTGGGTGAGCAGGAAGGTAAGGTAAGCAGGCACACGATATTTGGGTGAGCAGGAAGGTGACCGGTGTTTGGGTGAGCAGGAAGGTAAGCAGGCACGTGTGACCGGTGTTTGGGTGAGCAGGAAGGTAAGCAGGCACGTGTGACGGGTGTTTGGGTGAGCAGGAAGGTAAGCAGGTACGTCTGACGTGTTTGGGTGAGCAGGAAGGTAAGCAGGCACGTGTGACCGGTGTTTGGGTGAGCAGGAAGGTAAGCAGGCACGTGTGACCGGTGTTTGGGTGAGCAATAAGCTAAGCAGGCACGTGTGACCGGTGTTTGGGTGAGCAGGAAGGTAAGCAGGCACGTGTGACCGGTGTTTGGGTGAGCAGGAAGGTAAGCAGGCACGTGTGACCGGTGTTTGGGTGAGCAGGAAGGTAAGCAGGCACGTGTGACCGGTGTTTGGGTGAGCAGGAAGGTAAGCAGGCACGTGTGACCGGTGTTTGGGTGAGCAGGAAGGTAAGCAGGCACGTGTGACGTGTTTGGGTGAGCAGGAAGGTAAGCAGGCACGTGTGACCGGTGTTTGGGTGAGCAGGAAGGTAAGCAGGCACGTGTGACCGGTGTTTGGGTGAGCAGGAAGGTAAGCAGGCACGTGTGACGGGTGTTTGGGTGAGCAGGAAGGTAAGCAGGCACGTGTGACCGGTGTTTGGGTGAGCAGGAAGGTAAGCAGGCACGTCTGACGTGTTTGGGTGAGCAGGAAGGTAAGCAGGCACGTGTGACCGGTGTTTGGGTGAGCAGGAAGGTAAGCAGGCACGTGTGTCTCGAACTCGAAGGTATATCAGGTGGAATCTCTTGTTTTGAAGGTTCTCGTTATCCTTTTCCTCGTGTTTGTGATAACACTGAACCTAACCAGGCGAGTACAGCAGCACACTACCTTAACGCCTCAGTAATTTGAAGAGGACGTTATTATTGTGGTATTTCACCTCTCAAGTATATATTACTACTAAGTGGATATACTTACAGCTGCTGAGAGAGCTGAACACTGAGAGCCTCCAGCCATTACCTGAAAAATATATACCAAAATTAAACATTGTTCGGGTATCTGTGGACCCCAGGCACCCTCCACCACGACCCAGGCACCCTCCTCCACGACCCAGGCACCCTCCTCCACGACCCAGGCACCCTCCTCCACGACCCAGCAACCTTTCTCCACGACCCAGGCACCTTTCCTTCAGGACCCAGGCACCTTTCCTTCAGGACTCAGGCACCTTTCCTTCAGGACCCAGGCACCGTTCCTTCAGGACCCAGGTACCCTTCCTTCAGGACCCAGGCACCTTTCCTTCAGGACCCAGGCACCTTTCCTTCAAGACCCAGGCACCTTTCCTTCAGGACCCAGGTACCCTTCCTTCAGGACCCAGGTACCCTTCCTTCAAGACCCAGGCACCCTTCCTTCAAGACCCAGGCACCCTTCCTTCAAGACCCAGGCACCCTTCCTTCAGGACCCAGGCACCCTTCCTTCAGGACCCAGGCACCTTTCCTTCAGGACCCAGGCACCTTTCCTTCAGGACCCAGGCACCTTTCCTTCACGACCCAGGCACCCTCCTTTCACGACCCAGGCACCCTCCCTTCACGACCCAGGCACCTTTCCTTCAGGACCCAGGCACCGTTCCTTCAGGACCCAGGTACCGTTCCTTCAGGACCCAGGCACCTTTCCTTCAGGACCCAGGCACCGTTCTTTCAGGACCCAGGCTCCGATCCTTCAGGACCCAGGCACCCTCCCTTCACGACCCAGGCACCCTCCCTTCACGACCCAGGCACCGTTCCTTCAGGACCCAGGCACCCTCCCTTCAGGACCCAGGCACAGTTCCTTCAGGACCCAGGTACCCTCCCTTCAGGACCCAGGCACCCTCCCTTCAGGACCCAGGCACCCTCCCTTCAGGACCCAGGCACCCTCCCTTCAGGACCCAGGCACCCTCCCTTCACGACCCAGGCACCCTCCCTTCACGACCCAGGCACCCTCCCTTCACGACCCAGGCACCGTTCCTTTAGGACCTAGGCACCCTCCCTTCAGGACCCAGGTACCCTTCCTTCAGGACCCAGGCACCTTTCCTTCAGGACCCAGGCACCTTTCCTTCAAGACCCAGGCACCTTTCCTTCAGGACCCAGGTACCCTTCAGGACCCAGGTACCCTTCAAGACCCAGGCACCCTTCCTTCAGGACCCAGGCACCCTTCCTTCAGGACCCAGGCACCCTTCCTTCAGGACCCAGGCACCCTTCCTTCAGGACCCAGGCACCTTTCCTTCAGGACCCAGGCACCTTTCCTTCAGGACCCAGGCACCCTCCCTTCACGAAACAGGCACCTTTCCTTCAGGACCCAGGTACCGTTCCTTCAGGACCCAGGCACCTTTCCTTCAGGACCCAGGCACCGTTCTTTCAGGACCCAATCTCCGATCCTTCAGGACCCAGGCACCCTCCCTTCACGACCCAGGCACCGTTCCTTCAGGACCCAGGCACCCTCCCTTCAGGACCCAGGCACCCTCCCTTCAGGACCCAGGCACCCTCCCTTCAGGACCCAGGCACCCTCCCTTCACGACCCAGGCACCCTCCCTTCACGACCCAGGCACCCTCCCTTCACGACCCAGGCACCCTCCCTTCACGACCCAGGCACCCTCCCTTCACGACCCAGGCACCCTCCCTTCACGACCCAGGCACCCTCCCTTCACGACCCAGGCACCGTTCCTTCAGGACCCAGGCACCGTTCCTTCAGGACCCAGGCACCGTTCCTTCAGGACCCAGGCACCGTTCCTTCAGGACCCAGGCACCCTCCCTTCAGGACCCAGGCACCCTCCCTTCAGGACCCAGGCACCCTCCCTTCAGGACCCAGGCACCCTCCCTTCACGACCCAGGCACCCTCCCTTCAGGACCCAGGCACCCTCCCTTCAGGACCCAGGCACCGTTCCTTCAGGACCTAGGCACCCTCTCTTCAGGACCCAGGCACCCTCCCTTCAGGACCCAGGCACCCTCCCTTCAGGACCCAGGCACCCTCCCTTCAGGACCCAGGCACCCTCCCTTCAGGACCCAGGCAACCTCCCTTCAGGACCCAGGCACCGTTCCTTCAGGACCCAGGCACCCTCCCTTCAGGACCCAGGCACCCTCCCTTCAGGACCCAGGCACCCTCCCTTCAGGACCCAGGCACCCTCCCTTCAGGACCCAGGCACCCTCCCTTCAGGAACATAGCAGCACCTTGCTTACAAACATTCAACACAAGCCTGGTTGCAGAATAACATTTCGCCTCTTACAGAGCCCCAGTAAAATCTTCTTGAATGTCTCAAACACTCGACAACACACCACCTAGACAAGATGTACATCTGTCACAAACGTCAACATAGGCGGAGTCCATCGCCTCCGCGGCCCATCCCCAGCCCAAACCTCCTTTGATACTTTTCATGATTTCCGAGTGTCTTTCTATTCCTGGGTCCCGGCTATGGGCCAGGCTCGTCTGGTGCTAGCCTGGTCGATCAGGCTATTATTGCTGGAGGCCCACTGCCACACATATGAACAGGAATGGAAATATCTCAACACGAACTTGAGCAACAAGGCTTTTTGTGGCCCAGTGATCAAAACGGTGGACTTGTTCTCACACACCCCACTTCGGATCTCCGTGAAATAACAGCTAAAAACTTGTACAATAAACGTAAAATTCGCCTTAGAGAACTATTAATCAACCACATGCCTCTATACGGCTTCTATTTACACAGATGACGGGACGAAATGTAAACACCTTCTATACCATATTTTTTTTTATTTTCAATGTGGAGTTGGTCGTTCATTTGTAGCTTAAACAGCACAATCCATCGAGGAATTGATTCACATAGCATTTAAACAGTATCTAGGGGAATTTTGATCCATTTCTCAAGCAAAACCTGGTGGAAGTCTTGCAAAGACGGTGGTAGAGGAACTGTGCTCCCGAGTCTTGCAAAGACGGTGGTAGAGGAACTGTCTTCCCGAGTCTTGCAAAGACGGTGGTAGAGGAACTGTCTTCCCGAGTCTTGCAAAGACGGTGGTAGAGGAACTGTCTTCCCGAGTCTTGCAAAGACGGTGGTAGAGGAACTGTCTTCCCGAGTCTTGCAAAGACGGTGGTAGAGGAACTGTCTTCCCGAGTCTTGCAAAGACGGTGGTAGAGGAACTGTCTTCCCGAGTCTTGCAAAGACGGTGGTAGAGGAACTGTCTTCCCGAGTCTTGCAAAGACGGTGGTAGAGGAACTGTCTTCCCGAGTCTTGCAAAGACGGTGGTAGAGGAACTGTCTTCCCGAGTCTTGCAAAGACGGTGGTAGAGGAACTGTCTTCCCGAGTCTTGCAAAGACGGTGGTAGAGGAACTGTCTTCCCGAGTCTTGCAAAGACGGTGGTAGAGGAACTGTCTTCCCGAGTCTTGCAAAGACGGTGGTAGAGGAACTGTCTTCCCGAGTCTTGCAAAGACGGTGGTAGAGGAACTGTCTTCCCGAGTCTTGCAAAGACGGTGGTAGAGGAACTGTCTTCCCGAGTCTTGCAAAGACGGTGGTAGAGGAACTGTGCTCCCGAGTCTTGCAAAGACGGTGGTAGAGCAACTGTGCTCCCGAGTCTTGCAAAGACGGTGGTAGAGCAACTGTGCTCCCGAGTCTTGCAAAGACGGTGGTAGAGGAACTGTGCTCCTGAGTGAAGGCAGCCTGTTGGCCGCGGCACTGAGTGAAGGCAGCCTGTTGGCCGCGGCACTGAGTGAAGGCAGCCTGTTGGCCGCGGCACTGAGTGAAGGCAGCCTGTTGGCCGCGGCACTGAGTGAAGGCAGCCTGTTGGCCGCGGCACTGAGTGAAGGCAGCCTGTTGGCCACGGCACTGAGTGAAGGCAGCCTGTTGGCCGCGGCACTGAGTGAAGGCAGCCTGTTGGCCGCGGCACTGAGTGAAGGCAGCCTGTTGGCCGCGGCACTGAGTGAAGGCAGCCTGTTGGCCGCGGCACTGAGTGAAGGCAGCCTGTTGGCCGCGGCACTGAGTGAAGGCAGCCTGTTGGCCGCGGCACTGAGTGAAGGCAGCCTGTTGGCCGCGGCACTGAGTGAAGGCAGCCTGTTGGCCGCGGCACTGAGTGAAGGCAGCCTGTTGGCCGCGGCACTGAGTGAAGGCAGCCTGTTGGCCGCGGCACTGAGTGAAGGCAGCCTGTTGGCCGCGGCACTGAGTGAAGGCAGCCTGTTGGCCGCGGCACTGAGTGAAGGCAGCCTGTTGGCCGCGGCACTGAGTGAAGGCAGCCTGTTGGCCGCGGCACTGAGTGAAGGCAGCCTGTTGGCCGCGGCACTGAGTGAAGGCAGCCTGTTGGCCGCGGCACTGAGTGAAGGCAGCCTGTTGGCCGCGGCACTGAGTGAAGGCAGCCTGTTGGCCGCGGCACTGAGTGAAGGCAGCCTGTTGGCCGCGGCACTGAGTGAAGGCAGCCTGTTGGCCGCGGCACTGAGTGAAGGCAGCCTGTTGGCCGCGGCACTGAGTGAAGGCAGCCTGTTGGCCGCGGCACTGAGTGAAGGCAGCCTGTTGGCCGCGGCACTGAGTGAAGGCAGCCTGTTGGCCGCGGCACTGAGTGAAGGCAGCCTGTTGGCCGCGGCACTGAGTGAAGGCAGCCTGTTGGCCGCGGCACTGAGTGAAGGCAGCCTGTTGGCCGCGGCACTGAGTGAAGGCAGCCTGTTGGCCGCGGCACTGAGTGAAGGCAGCCTGTTGGCCGCGGCACTGAGTGAAGGCAGCCTGTTGGCCGCGGCACTGAGTGAAGGCAGCCTGTTGGCCGCGGCACTGAGTGAAGGCAGCCTGTTGGCCGCGGCACTGAGTGAAGGCAGCCTGTTGGCCGCGGCACTGAGTGAAGGCAGCCTGTTGGCCGCGGCACTGAGTGAAGGCAGCCTGTTGGCCGCGGCAGTGAGTGAAGGCAGCCTGTTGGCCGCGGCAGTGAGTGAAGGCAGCCTGTTGGCCGCGGCAGTGAGTGAAGGCAGCCTGTTGGCCGCGGCACTGAGTGAAGGCAGCCTGTTGGCCGCGGCACTGAGTGAAGGCAGCCTGTTGGCACGGCACTGAGTGAAGGCAGCCTGTTGCCACGGCACTGAGTGAAGGCAGCTTGTTGCCACGGCACTGAGTGAAGGCAGCTTGTTGCCACGGCACTGAGTGAAGGCAGCTTGTTGCCACGGCACTGAGTGAAGGCAGCTTGTTGCCACGGCACTGAGTGAAGGCAGCTTGTTGCCACGGCACTGAGTGAAGGCAGCGTGTTGCCACGGCACTGAGTGAAGGCAGCTTGTTGCCACGGCACTGAGTGAAGGCAGCTTGTTGCCACGGCACTGAGTGAAGGCAGCTTGTTGCCACGGCACTGAGTGAAGGCAGCGTGTTACCACGGCACTGAGTGAAGGCAGCTTGTTGCCAAGGCACTGAGTGAAGGCAGCTTGTTGCCACGGCACTGAGTGAAGGCAGCTTGTTGCCACGGCACTGAGTGAAGGCAGCGTGTTACCACGGCACTGAGTGAAGGCAGCTTGTTGCCACGGCACTGAGTGAAGGCAGCTTGTTGCCACGGCACTGAGTGAAGGCAGCTTGTTGCCACGGCACTGAGTGAAGGCAGCTTGTTGCCACGGCACTGAGTGAAGGCAGCTTGTTGCCACGGCACTGAGTGAAGGCAGCTTGTTGCCACGGCACTGAGTGAAGGCAGCTTGTTGCCACGGCACTGAGTGAAGGCAGCTTGTTGCCACGGCACTGAGTGAAGGCAGCTTGTTGCCACGGCACTGAGTGAAGGCAGCTTGTTGCCACGGCACTGAGTGAAGGCAGCTTGTTGCCACGGCACTGAGTGAAGGCAGCGTGTTACCACGGCACTGAGTGAAGGCAGCTTGTTGCCACGGCACTGAGTGAAGGCAGCGTGTTGCCACGGCACTGAGTGAAGGCAGCTTGTTGCCACGGCACTGAGTGAAGGCAGCTTGTTGCCACGGCACTGAGTGAAGGCAGCTTGTTGCCACGGCACTGAGTGAAGGCAGCTTGTTGCCACGGCACTGAGTGAAGGCAGCTTGTTGCCACGGCACTGAGTGAAGGCAGCTTGTTGCCACGGCACTGAGTGAAGGCAGCTTGTTGCCACGGCACTGAGTGAAGGCAGCTTGTTGCCACGGCACTGAGTGAAGGCAGCTTGTTACCACGGCACTGAGTGAAGGCAGCTTGTTGTCACGGCACTGAGTGAAGGCAGCCTGTTACCACGGCACTGAGTGAAGGCAGCCTGTTGCCACGGCACTGAGTGAAGGCAGCCTGTTGCCACGGCACTGAGTGAAGGCAGCCTGTTGCCACGGCACTGAGTGAAGGCAGCTTGTTGTCACGGCACTGAGTGAAGGCAGCTTGTTGCCACGGCACTGAGTGAAGGCAGCTTGTTGCCACGGCACTGAGTGAAGGCAGCTTGTTGTCACGGCACTGAGTGAAGGCAGCTTGTTACCACGGCACTGAGTGAAGGCAGCTTGTTGTCACGGCACTGAGTGAAGGCAGCTTGTTACCACGGCACTGAGTGAAGGCAGCCTGTTGCCACGGCACTGAGTGAAGGCAGCTTGTTGCCACGGCACTGAGTGAAGGCAGCCTGTTGCCACGGCACTGAGTGAAGGCAGCTTGTTGTCACGGCACTGAGTGAAGGCAGCTTGTTGCCACGGCACTGAGTGAAGGCAGCTTGTTGCCACGGCACTGAGTGAAGGCAGCGTGTTACCACGGCACTGAGTGAAGGCAGCTTGTTACCACGGCACTGAGTGAAGGCAGCTTGTTGTCACGGCACTGAGTGAAGGCAGCTTGTTACCACGGCACTGAGTGAAGGCAGCCTGTTGCCACGGCACTGAGTGAAGGCAGCCTGTTGCCACGGCACTGAGTGAAGGCAGCCTGTTGCCACGGCACTGAGTGAAGGCAGCTTGTTGTCACGGCACTGAGTGAAGGCAGCGTGTTACCACGGCACTGAGTGAAGGCAGCCTGTTGCCACGGCACTGAGTGAAGGCAGCTTGTTGCCACGGCACTGAGTGAAGGCAGCATGTTACCACGGCACTGAGTGAAGGCAGCTTGTTACCACGGCACTGAGTGAAGGCAGCGTGTTACCACGGCACTGAGTGAAGGCAGCTTGTTACCACGGCACTGAGTGAAGGCAGCGTGTTACCACGGCACTGAGTGAAGGCAGCTTGTTGCCACGGCACTGAGTGAAGGCAGCTTGTTACCACGGCACTGAGTGAAGGCAGCTTGTTGCCACGGCACTGAGTGAAGGCAGCTTGTTGCCACGGCACTGAGTGAAGGCAGCTTGTTACCACGGCACTGAGTGAAGGCAGCTTGTTACCACGGCACTGAGTGAAGGCAGCTTGTTGCCACGGCACTGAGTGAAGGCAGCTTGTTGCCACGGCACTGAGTGAAGGCAGCCTGTTGGCCGCGGCACTGAGTGAAGGCAGCTTGTTGGCCGCGGCACTGAGTGAAGGCAGCCTGTTGGCCACGGCACTGAGTGAAGGCAGCCTGTTGCCACGGCACTGAGTGAAGGCAGCCTGTTGGCACGGCACTGAGTGAAGGCAGCTTGTTGCCACGGCACTGAGTGAAGGCAGCCTGTTGGTCACGGCACTGAGTGAAGGCAGCCTGTTGGCACGGCACTGAGTGAAGGCAGCCTGTTGGCACGGCACTGAGTGAAGGCAGCTTGTTGCCACGGCACTGAGTGAAGGCAGCCTGTTGGTCACGGCACTGAGTGAAGGCAGCTTGTTGCCACGGCACTGAGTGAAGGCAGCCTGTTGGCACGGCACTGAGTGAAGGCAGCCTGTTGGCACGGCACTGAGTGAAGGCAGCCTGTTGGCACGGCACTGAGTGAAGGCAGCTTGTTGCCACGGCACTGAGTGAAGGCAGCGTGTTGCCACGGCACTGAGTGAAGGCAGCCTGTTGGCACGGCACTGAGTGAAGGCAGCTTGTTGCCACGGCACTGAGTGAAGGCAGCGTGTTGCCACGGCACTGAGTGAAGGCAGCCTGTTGGCACGGCACTGAGTGAAGGCAGCCTGTTGCCACGGCACTGAGTGAAGGCAGCCTGTTGCCACGGCACTGAGTGAAGGCAGCCTGTTGGCACGGCACTGAGTGAAGGCAGCTTGTTTCCACGGCACTGAGTGAAGGCAGCCTGTTGGCACGGCACTGAGTGAAGGCAGCCTTTTGCCACGGCACTGAGTGAAGGCAGCTTGTTGCCACGGCACTGAGTGAAGGCAGCTTGTTGCCGCGGCACTGAGTGAAGGCAGCTTTTTGCCGCGGCACTGAGTGAAGGCAGCTTGTTGCCACGGCACTGAGTGAGGCAGCTTGTTGCCACGGCACTGAGTGAAGGCAGCTTGTTGCCACGGCACTGAGTGAAGGCAGCTTGTTGCCACGGCACTGAGTGAAGGCAGCTTGTTGCCACGGCACTGAGTGAAGGCAGCTTGTTGCCACGGCACTGAGTGAAGGCAGCTTGTTGCCGCGGCACTGAGTGAAGGCAGCTTGTTGCCGCGGCACTGAGTGAAGGCAGCTTGTTGCCGCGGCACTGAGTGAGGCAGCTTGTTGCCACGGCACTGAGTGAGGCAGCTTGTTGCCACGGCACTGAGTGAGGCAGCTTGTTGCCACGGCACTGAGTGAGGCAGCTTGTTGGCACGGCACTGAGTGAGGCAGCTTGTTGGCACGGCACTGAGTGAGGCAGCTTGTTGGCACGGCACTGAGTGAGGCAGCTTGTTGGCACGGCACTGAGTGAAGGCAGCCTGTTGCCACGGCACTGAGTGAAGGCAGCTTGTTGCCACGGCACTGAGTGAAGGCAGCTTGTTGCCACGGCACTGAGTGAAGGCAGCTTGTTGCCACGGCACTGAGTGAAGGCAGCTTGTTACCACGGCACTGAGTGAAGGCAGCTTGTTGCCACGGCACTGAGTGAAGGCAGCTTGTTGCCACGGCACTGAGTGAAGGCAGCTTGTTGCCACGGCACTGAGTGAAGGCAGCTTGTTGCCACGGCACTGAGTGAAGGCAGCTTGTTGCCACGGCACTGAGTGAAGGCAGCTTGTTGCCACGGCACTGAGTGAAGGCAGCTTGTTACCACGGCACTGAGTGAAGGCAGCTTGTTGCCACGGCACTGAGTGAAGGCAGCTTGTTGCCACGGCACTGAGTGAAGGCAGCTTGTTGCCACGGCACTGAGTGAAGGCAGCTTGTTGCCACGGCACTGAGTGAAGGCAGCTTGTTGCCACGGCACTGAGTGAAGGCAGCTTGTTGCCACGGCACTGAGTGAAGGCAGCTTGTTGCCACGGCACTGAGTGAAGGCAGCGTGTTGCCACGGCACTGAGTGAAGGCAGCGTGTTGCCACGGCACTGAGTGAAGGCAGCGTGTTGCCACGGCACTGAGTGAACTCAGCTTGTTGCCACGGCACTGAGTGAACTCAGCTTGTTGCCACGGCACTGAGTGAACTCAGCTTGTTGCCACGGCACTGAGTGAAGGCAGCTTGTTGCCACGGCACTGAGTGAAGGCAGCTTGTTGCCACGGCACTGAGTGAAGGCAGCTTGTTGCCACGGCACTGAGTGAAGGCAGCTTGTTGCCACGGCACTGAGTGAAGGCAGCTTGTTGCCACGGCACTGAGTGAAGGCAGCTTGTTGCCACGGCACTGAGTGAAGGCAGCTTGTTGCCACGGCACTGAGTGAAGGCAGCTTGTTGCCACGGCACTGAGTGAAGGCAGCTTGTTGCCACGGCACTGAGTGAAGGCAGCTTGTTGCCACGGCACTGAGTGAAGGCAGCTTGTTGCCACGGCACTGAGTGAAGGCAGCGTGTTGCCACGGCACTGAGTGAAGGCAGCTTGTTGCCACGGCACTGAGTGAAGGCAGCTTGTTGCCACGGCACTGAGTGAAGGCAGCTTGTTACCACGGCACTGAGTGAAGGCAGCTTGTTACCACGGCACTGAGTGAAGGCAGCTTGTTGCCACGGCACTGAGTGAAGGCAGCTTGTTGCCACGGCACTGAGTGAAGGCAGCTTGTTGCCACGGCACTGAGTGAAGGCAGCTTGTTGCCACGGCACTGAGTGAAGGCAGCTTGTTACCACGGCACTGAGTGAAGGCAGCTTGTTGCCACGGCACTGAGTGAAGGCAGCTTGTTGCCACGGCACTGAGTGAAGGCAGCTTGTTGGCACGGCACTGAGTGAAGGCAGCGTGTTGCCACGGCACTGAGTGAAGGCAGCGTGTTGCCACGGCACTGAGTGAACTCAGCTTGTTGCCACGGCACTGAGTGAAGGCAGCTTGTTGCCACGGCACTGAGTGAAGGCAGCTTGTTGCCACGGCACTGAGTGAAGGCAGCTTGTTGCCACGGCACTGAGTGAAGGCAGCTTGTTGCCACGGCACTGAGTGAAGGCAGCTTGTTGCCACGGCACTGAGTGAAGGCAGCTTGTTGCCACGGCACTGAGTGAAGGCAGCTTGTTGCCACGGCACTGAGTGAAGGCAGCTTGTTGCCACGGCACTGAGTGAAGGCAGCTTGTTGCCACGGCACTGAGTGAAGGCAGCTTGTTGCCACGGCACTGAGTGAAGGCAGCGTGTTGCCACGGCACTGAGTGAAGGCAGCTTGTTGCCACGGCACTGAGTGAAGGCAGCTTGTTGCCACGGCACTGAGTGAAGGCAGCTTGTTGCCACGGCACTGAGTGAAGGCAGCTTGTTGCCACGGCACTGAGTGAAGGCAGCTTGTTGCCACGGCACTGAGTGAAGGCAGCTTGTTGCCCGCGGCACTGAAGGCAGCTTGTTACCACGGCACTGAGTGAAGGCAGCTTGTTGCCACGGCACTGAGTGAAGGCAGCTTGTTGCCACGGCACTGAGTGAAGGCAGCTTGTTGCCACGGCACTGAGTGAAGGCAGCTTGTTGCCACGGCACTGAGTGAAGGCAGCCTGTTGGCCGCGGCACTGAGTGAAGGCAGCCTGTTGGCCGCGGCACTGAGTGAAGGCAGCCTGTTGGCCGCGGCACTGAGTGAAGGCAGCCTGTTGGCCGCGGCACTGAGTGAAGGCAGCCTGTTGGCCGCGGCACTGAGTGAAGGCAGCCTGTTGGCCGCGGCACTGAGTGACGGCAGCCTGTTGGCCGCGGCACTGAGTGAAGGCAGCCTGTTGGCCGCGGCACTGAGTGAAGGCAGCCTGTTGGCCGCGGCACTGAGTGAAGGCAGCCTGTTGGCCGCGGCACTGAGTGAAGGCAGCCTGTTGGCCGCGGCACTGAGTGAAGGCAGCCTGTTGGCCGCGGCACTGAGTGAAGGCAGCCTGTTGGCCGCGGCACTGAGTGAAGGCAGCCTGTTGGCCGCGGCACTGAGTGAAGGCAGCCTGTTGGCCGCGGCACTGAGTGAAGGCAGCCTGTTGGCCGCGGCACTGAGTGAAGGCAGCCTGTTGGCCGCGGCACTGAGTGAAGGCAGCCTGTTGGCCGCGGCACTGAGTGAAGGCAGCCTGTTGGCCGCGGCACTGAGTGAAGGCAGCCTGTTGGCCGCGGCACTGAGTGAAGGCAGCCTGTTGGCCGCGGCAGTGAGTGAAGGCAGCCTGTTGGCCGCGGCAGTGAGTGAAGGCAGCCTGTTGGCCGCGGCAGTGAGTGAAGGCAGCCTGTTGGCCGCGGCACTGAGTGAAGGCAGCCTGTTGGCCGCGGCACTGAGTGAAGGCAGCCTGTTGGCACGGCACTGAGTGAAGGCAGCTTGTTGCCACGGCACTGAGTGAAGGCAGCTTGTTGCCACGGCACTGAGTGAAGGCAGCTTGTTGCCACGGCACTGAGTGAAGGCAGCTTGTTGCCACGGCACTGAGTGAAGGCAGCTTGTTGCCACGGCACTGAGTGAAGGCAGCTTGTTGCCACGGCACTGAGTGAAGGCAGCGTGTTGCCACGGCACTGAGTGAAGGCAGCTTGTTGCCACGGCACTGAGTGAAGGCAGCTTGTTGCCACGGCACTGAGTGAAGGCAGCTTGTTGCCACGGCACTGAGTGAAGGCAGCGTGTTACCACGGCACTGAGTGAAGGCAGCTTGTTGCCACGGCACTGAGTGAAGGCAGCTTGTTGCCACGGCACTGAGTGAAGGCAGCTTGTTGCCACGGCACTGAGTGAAGGCAGCGTGTTACCACGGCACTGAGTGAAGGCAGCTTGTTGCCACGGCACTGAGTGAAGGCAGCTTGTTGCCACGGCACTGAGTGAAGGCAGCTTGTTGCCACGGCACTGAGTGAAGGCAGCTTGTTGCCACGGCACTGAGTGAAGGCAGCTTGTTGCCACGGCACTGAGTGAAGGCAGCTTGTTGCCACGGCACTGAGTGAAGGCAGCTTGTTGCCACGGCACTGAGTGAAGGCAGCTTGTTGCCACGGCACTGAGTGAAGGCAGCTTGTTGCCACGGCACTGAGTGAAGGCAGCTTGTTGCCACGGCACTGAGTGAAGGCAGCTTGTTGCCACGGCACTGAGTGAAGGCAGCGTGTTACCACGGCACTGAGTGAAGGCAGCTTGTTACCACGGCACTGAGTGAAGGCAGCTTGTTGTCACGGCACTGAGTGAAGGCAGCCTGTTACCACGGCACTGAGTGAAGGCAGCCTGTTGCCACGGCACTGAGTGAAGGCAGCCTGTTGCCACGGCACTGAGTGAAGGCAGCCTGTTGCCACGGCACTGAGTGAAGGCAGCTTGTTGTCACGGCACTGAGTGAAGGCAGCTTGTTGCCACGGCACTGAGTGAAGGCAGCTTGTTGCCACGGCACTGAGTGAAGGCAGCTTGTTGTCACGGCACTGAGTGAAGGCAGCTTGTTACCACGGCACTGAGTGAAGGCAGCTTGTTGTCACGGCACTGAGTGAAGGCAGCTTGTTACCACGGCACTGAGTGAAGGCAGCCTGTTGCCACGGCACTGAGTGAAGGCAGCTTGTTGCCACGGCACTGAGTGAAGGCAGCCTGTTGCCACGGCACTGAGTGAAGGCAGCTTGTTGTCACGGCACTGAGTGAAGGCAGCTTGTTGCCACGGCACTGAGTGAAGGCAGCTTGTTGCCACGGCACTGAGTGAAGGCAGCGTGTTACCACGGCACTGAGTGAAGGCAGCTTGTTACCACGGCACTGAGTGAAGGCAGCTTGTTGTCACGGCACTGAGTGAAGGCAGCTTGTTGTCACGGCACTGAGTGAAGGCAGCTTGTTACCACGGCACTGAGTGAAGGCAGCCTGTTGCCACGGCACTGAGTGAAGGCAGCTTGTTGCCACGGCACTGAGTGAAGGCAGCCTGTTGCCACGGCACTGAGTGAAGGCAGCTTGTTGTCACGGCACTGAGTGAAGGCAGCGTGTTACCACGGCACTGAGTGAAGGCAGCCTGTTGCCACGGCACTGAGTGAAGGCAGCTTGTTGCCACGGCACTGAGTGAAGGCAGCATGTTACCACGGCACTGAGTGAAGGCAGCTTGTTACCACGGCACTGAGTGAAGGCAGCGTGTTACCACGGCACTGAGTGAAGGCAGCTTGTTACCACGGCACTGAGTGAAGGCAGCGTGTTACCACGGCACTGAGTGAAGGCAGCTTGTTGCCACGGCACTGAGTGAAGGCAGCTTGTTACCACGGCACTGAGTGAAGGCAGCTTGTTGCCACGGCACTGAGTGAAGGCAGCTTGTTGCCACGGCACTGAGTGAAGGCAGCTTGTTACCACGGCACTGAGTGAAGGCAGCTTGTTACCACGGCACTGAGTGAAGGCAGCTTGTTGCCACGGCACTGAGTGAAGGCAGCTTGTTGCCACGGCACTGAGTGAAGGCAGCCTGTTGGCCGCGGCACTGAGTGAAGGCAGCTTGTTGGCCGCGGCACTGAGTGAAGGCAGCCTGTTGGCCACGGCACTGAGTGAAGGCAGCCTGTTGCCACGGCACTGAGTGAAGGCAGCCTGTTGGCACGGCACTGAGTGAAGGCAGCTTGTTGCCACGGCACTGAGTGAAGGCAGCCTGTTGGTCACGGCACTGAGTGAAGGCAGCCTGTTGGCACGGCACTGAGTGAAGGCAGCCTGTTGGCACGGCACTGAGTGAAGGCAGCTTGTTGCCACGGCACTGAGTGAAGGCAGCCTGTTGGGCACGGCACTGAGTGAAGGCAGCTTGTTGCCACGGCACTGAGTGAAGGCAGCCTGTTGGCACGGCACTGAGTGAAGGCAGCCTGTTGGCACGGCACTGAGTGAAGGCAGCCTGTTGGCACGGCACTGAGTGAAGGCAGCTTGTTGCCACGGCACTGAGTGAAGGCAGCGTGTTGCCACGGCACTGAGTGAAGGCAGCCTGTTGGCACGGCACTGAGTGAAGGCAGCTTGTTGCCACGGCACTGAGTGAAGGCAGCGTGTTGCCACGGCACTGAGTGAAGGCAGCCTGTTGGCACGGCACTGAGTGAAGGCAGCTTGTTGCCACGGCACTGAGTGAAGGCAGCGTGTTGCCACGGCACTGAGTGAAGGCAGCCTGTTGGCACGGCACTGAGTGAAGGCAGCTTGTTTCCACGGCACTGAGTGAAGGCAGCCTGTTGGCACGGCACTGAGTGAAGGCAGCCTTTTGCCACGGCACTGAGTGAAGGCAGCTTGTTGCCACGGCACTGAGTGAAGGCAGCTTGTTGCCACGGCACTGAGTGAAGGCAGCTTGTTGCCGCGGCACTGAGTGAGGCAGCTTGTTGCCACGGCACTGAGTGAGGCAGCTTGTTGCCACGGCACTGAGTGAGGCAGCTTGTTGGCACGGCACTGAGTGAGGCAGCTTGTTGGCACGGCACTGAGTGAGGCAGCTTGTTGGCACGGCACTGAGTGAGGCAGCTTGTTGGCACGGCACTGAGTGAAGGCAGCCTGTTGCCACGGCACTGAGTGAAGGCAGCTTGTTGCCACGGCACTGAGTGAAGGCAGCTTGTTGCCACGGCACTGAGTGAAGGCAGCTTGTTGCCACGGCACTGAGTGAAGGCAGCTTGTTACCACGGCACTGAGTGAAGGCAGCTTGTTGCCACGGCACTGAGTGAAGGCAGCTTGTTGCCACGGCACTGAGTGAAGGCAGCTTGTTGCCACGGCACTGAGTGAAGGCAGCGTGTTGGCACGGCACTGAGTGAAGGCTGCATGTTGCCACGGCACTGAGTGAAGGCAGCTTGTTGCCACGGCACTGAGTGAAGGCAGCTTGTTACCACGGCACTGAGTGAAGGCAGCTTGTTACCACGGCACTGAGTGAAGGCAGCTTGTTGCCACGGCACTGAGTGAAGGCAGCTTGTTGCCACGGCACTGAGTGAAGGCAGCTTGTTGCCACGGCACTGAGTGAAGGCAGCTTGTTACCACGGCACTGAGTGAAGGCAGCTTGTTGCCACGGCACTGAGTGAAGGCAGCTTGTTGGCACGGCACTGAGTGAAGGCAGCTTGTTGCCACGGCACTGAGTGAAGGCAGCGTGTTGCCACGGCACTGAGAGAAGGCAGCTTGTTCCCCCGGCACTGAGTGAAGGCAGCTTGTTGCCACGGCACTGAGTGAAGGCAGCTTGTTGCCACGGCACTGAGTGAAGGCAGCTTGTTGCCACGGCACTGAGTGAAGGCAGCTTGTTGCCACGGCACTGAGTGAAGGCAGCTTGTTGCCACGGCACTGAGTGAAGGCAGCTTGTTGCCACGGCACTGAGTGAAGGCAGCTTGTTGCCACGGCACTGAGTGAAGGCAGCTTGTTGCCACGGCACTGAGTGAAGGCAGCTTGTTGCCACGGCACTGAGTGAAGGCAGCTTGTTGCCACGGCACTGAGTGAAGGCAGCTTGTTGCCACGGCACTGAGTGAAGGCAGCTTGTTGCCACGGCACTGAGTGAAGGCAGCTTGTTGCCACGGCACTGAGTGAAGGCAGCTTGTTGCCACGGCACTGAGTGAAGGCAGCTTGTTGCCACGGCACTGAGTGAAGGCAGCTTGTTGCCACGGCACTGAGTGAAGGCAGCTTGTTGCCACGGCACTGAGTGAAGGCAGCTTGTTGCCACGGCACTGAGTGAAGGCAGCTTGTTGCCACGGCACTGAGTGAAGGCAGCTTGTTGCCACGGCACTGAGTGAAGGCAGCTTGTTGCCACGGCACTGAGTGAAGGCAGCTTGTTGCCACGGCACTGAGTGAAGGCAGCTTGTTGCCACGGCACTGAGTGAAGGCAGCTTGTTGCCACGGCACTGAGTGAAGGCAGCTTGTTGCCACGGCACTGAGTGAAGGCAGCTTGTTGCCACGGCACTGAGTGAAGGCAGCTTGTTGCCACGGCACTGAGTGAAGGCAGCTTGTTGGCACGGCACTGAGTTGTTGCCACGGCACTGAGTGAAGGCAGCTTGTTGCCACGGCACTGAGTGAAGGCAGCTTGTTGCCACGGCACTGAGTGAAGGCAGCTTGTTGCCACGGCACTGAGTGAAGGCAGCTTGTTGCCACGGCACTGAGTGAAGGCAGCTTGTTGCCACGGCACTGAGTGAAGGCAGCTTGTTGCCACGGCACTGAGTGAAGGCAGCTTGTTGCCACGGCACTGAGTGAAGGCAGCTTGTTGCCACGGCACTGAGTGAAGGCAGCTTGTTGCCACGGCACTGAGTGAAGGCAGCTTGTTGCCACGGCACTGAGTGAAGGCAGCTTGTTGCCACGGCACTGAGTGAAGGCAGCTTGTTGCCACGGCACTGAGTGAAGGCAGCTTGTTGCCACGGCACTGAGTGAAGGCAGCTTGTTGCCACGGCACTGAGTGAAGGCAGCTTGTTGCCACGGCACTGAGTGAAGGCAGCTTGTTGCCACGGCACTGAGTGAAGGCAGCTTGTTGCCACGGCACTGAGTGAAGGCAGCTTGTTGCCACGGCACTGAGTGAAGGCAGCTTGTTGCCACGGCACTGAGTGAAGGCAGCTTGTTGCCACGGCACTGAGTGAAGGCAGCTTGTTGCCACGGCACTGAGTGAAGGCAGCTTGTTGCCACGGCACTGAGTGAAGGCAGCTTGTTGCCACGGCACTGAGTGAAGGCAGCTTGTTGCCACGGCACTGAGTGAAGGCAGCTTGTTGCCACGGCACTGAGTGAAGGCAGCTTGTTGCCACGGCACTGAGTGAAGGCAGCTTGTTGCCACGGCACTGAGTGAAGGCAGCTTGTTGCCACGGCACTGAGTGAAGGCAGCGTGTTGCCACGGCACTGAGTGAAGGCAGCTTGTTGCCACGGCACTGAGTGAAGGCAGCTTGTTGCCACGGCACTGAGTGAAGGCAGCTTGTTGCCACGGCACTGAGTGAAGGCAGCTTGTTGCCACGGCACTGAGTGAAGGCAGCTTGTTGCCACGGCACTGAGTGAAGGCAGCTTGTTGCCACGGCACTGAGTGAAGGCAGCTTGTTGCCACGGCACTGAGTGAAGGCAGCTTGTTGCCACGGCACTGAGTGAAGGCAGCTTGTTGCCACGGCACTGAGTGAAGGCAGCTTGTTGCCACGGCACTGAGTGAAGGCAGCTTGTTGCCACGGCACTGAGTGAAGGCAGCTTGTTGCCACGGCACTGAGTGAAGGCAGCTTGTTGCCACGGCACTGAGTGAAGGCAGCTTGTTGCCACGGCACTGAGTGAAGGCAGCTTGTTGCCACGGCACTGAGTGAAGGCAGCTTGTTGCCACGGCACTGAGTGAAGGCAGCTTGTTGCCACGGCACTGAGTGAAGGCAGCTTGTTGCCACGGCACTGAGTGAAGGCAGCTTGTTACCACGGCACTGAGTGAAGGCAGCTTGTTGCCACGGCACTGAGTGAAGGCAGCTTGTTGCCACGGCACTGAGTGAAGGCAGCTTGTTGCCACGGCACTGAGTGAAGGCAGCTTGTTGCCACGGCACTGAGTGAAGGCAGCTTGTTGCCACGGCACTGAGTGAAGGCAGCTTGTTGCCACGGCACTGAGTGAAGGCAGCTTGTTGCCACGGCACTGAGTGAAGGCAGCTTGTTGCCACGGCACGGAGTGAAGGCAGCTAGTTGCACTGAAGGCAGCTTGTTGCCACGGCACTGAGTGAAGGCAGCTTGTTGCCACGGCACTGAGTGAAGGCAGCTTGTTGCCACGGCACTGAGTGAAGGCAGCTTGTTGCCACGGCACTGAGTGAAGGCAGCTTGTTGCCACGGCACTGAGTGAAGGCAGCTTGTTGCCACGGCACTGAGTGAGGCAGCTTGTTGCCACGGCACTGAGTGAGGCAGCTTGTTGCCACGGCACTGAGTGAAGGCAGCTTGTTGCCACGGCACTGAGTGAGGCAGCTTGTTGCCACGGCAAGGGGTAGTAGGGAGCACTGATATTCCCCTCTACAAGGGTACACATTAAGTTGATAGTGGGAGGGGTGAGTGAGGTGGGGGAATGAACGAGGGGAATGATGGGTGCTGATGAAAGCTGGGAATGAGGGGGAGAAGATGGGAGGGGAAAGAGGGGGGAAAATGACGGGTGGGATAAAGATAGAGGAAGGGGAGCCAAGCTTCTCTCTAGATCATTTGATCAACGAGGCTGTTGGTGATAGCATCCTGCACACAACACCTCAGACGCGCCCTCTTGACTTCTAGTCAGTTCCTGATCAGCCACGCTGTGGTGCCTACGTTGAGCTACGAGTTGCTAGCACCAACAACATGCCTGAACATGCTAGGCAACAGTAGGCTTAGTCTGGGACAGACCCACTTCGAGTTACTAGCTCATGGACCAGCTGAGGGTCGCGACCCACCATCTAAGAAACACAGCTTATTTACGAGCTAGACTGGATCTATCTCGAGTTGCAGCTGAGGATACATAACTAGACAGCATGATACATCATACTGGTGTGTGTGAACATGATGCGCGCGCGCACACACACACACACACACACACACACACACACACACACACACACACACACACACATTATGTGAAGTTAATGAGGATAATTAAATCAGATGAGGATCAGGTAGGACTCCAAAGAGACCTGGACAGGCTGGACACCTGGTCCAACTACTGGCTTCTCGAATTTAACCCTGCCAAATGCAAAGTCATGAAGATCGGGGAAGGGCAAAGAAGATCGCAGACGGAGTATAGGCTAGGTTGCCAAAGACTGCAAACCTCGCTCAAGGAGAAAGATCTTGGGGTGAGTATAACACCGAACACGTCTCCTGGGGCACACATCAACCAGATAACTGCTGCAGCATATGGGCGCCTGGCAAACCTGAGAATAGCGTTCCGATACCTTAGTAAGGAATCGTTCAAGACACTATACACCGTGTACGTCAGGCCCATACTGGAGTATGCAGCACCAGTTTGGAACCCGCACCGGATCAAGCACGTTAAGAAGTTAGAGAAAGTGCAAAGGTTTGCGACAAGGTTAGTTCCAGAGGTAAGGGGAATGTCCTACGAAGAAAGGTTGAGGGAAATCGGCCTGACGACACTGGAGGACAGGAGGGTCAGGGAAGACATGATAACGACATACAAAATACTGCGCGGAATAGACAAGGTGGACAGAGACAGGATGTTCCAGAGATGGGACACACAAACAAGAGGTCACAATTGGAAGTTGAAGACTCAGATGAGTCAAAGGGAGGTTAGGAAGTATTTCTTCAGTCATAGAGTAGTCAGGAAGTGGAATAGCCTAGCAAGTGAGGTAGTGGAGGCAGGAGCCATACACAGCTTTAAGATGAGGTATAATAAAGCTCATGGAGCAGGAAGAGTGACCTAGTAGCGGCCAGTGAAGAGGCGGGTCCAGGAGCTGTGAATCGACTCCTGCAACTACAAGTAGGTGAGTACACTGGCGTAAGCATGAAGGAAGTGGGTTAGCTAAGAGGATATCTTAAGCACTGATATCATTATGTAAATGTCATGAATCTCGGGTATACGGCTTGAGATTACCAGACTGAGGCTCGAGCCTCAACCATACTTAAGCCGAATGACCCCCACACCAGTTTAATAGCTAACACCCTGGAAGACTAGCTAACACCCTGGAAGACTAGCTAACACCCTGGAAGACTAGCTAACACCTTGGAAGACTAGCTAACACCCTGGAAGACAAATCTAACACCCTGGAAGACAAATCTAACACCCTGGAAGACAAATCTAACACACACAGGAACTATGACTCGATCCCGGAATCACAGTTAGGCGAGTACACACACGAACGTTCAAAATAAATCTTAAGTCGCGACGATACTGTTCGTACGAGTTCTGAAGCGTTTTAAAAAACGTTCGTTTCCCTGCAGAGGCCACGTTGTGAAAAACGAAGAGGGAAAGGTAGAAGTGTTGGAGTGGAAGAGCAGGTGAGGGCCATGGTGGAGGTGGTGGGGGGGCAAGTGAGGGCGTGGTGGAGAGGCGGTAGGGGCAGGTGAGGGCGTGGTGGCAGGGGCAGGTGAGGGCGTGGTGAGACATCGATCGATGGTGCTGGCAGCTACAAACACGTACAAGGACACCACAACCATCATCACGCACCACAACCACTATCACCACGCACCACAACCACTATCACTATCACCACCACCACGCACCACAACCACCACCACAGCCACAACCACTATCACCACCACCACGCACCACAACCACTATCACCACCACAACCACCACGCACCACAACCACTATCACCACCGCCACGCACCACAACCACTATCACTACCACCACGCACCACAACCACTATCACCACCACAACCACTATCACCACGCACCACAACCACTATCACCACTACCACGCACCACAACCACCATGCACCACAACCATCATCATGCACCACAACCACTATCACCACCACCACGCACCACAACCACTATCACTACCACCACGCACCACAACCACTACCACCACGCACCACAACCACTATCACCACTACCACAAAAACTATCACCACCACCACGCACCACAACCACCACCACCACGTACCACAACCACTATCACCACAACCACCACCACAACCACTATCACCACCACCAGCTACACTTCCACCACGGTTTACAATACACCAACAATAGTGGTATTACTATTACGACTATCGCAGTCAACACGGGACATAACGCAAACCAGAACAAACACGCTATTTACACCCCTCTACACACACTACCTTCAACACCACACTCTACAAAAGGTATACCAGCATCAAGGTGTACCAGCATCAAGGTACACCAGCATCAAGGTATACCAGCATCAACTACAATGCCAATAACAAAATCCCCCCAACAAACACAGAATACAACCTCGTTCATATTTGCTAATATACAGGGCCTTAAGCCATCCACCAACAACAAAATACCTTTTATCAGTGGACTTCTAGAGGAGTCTACTGCAATGTTTGCAGCCTTCACAGAGACTCACACAAAAGATCACTTTGACAGTGAAATATGGATAAGTGGTTACAACCTTTTCAGATGCGACAGAAAAAACAGGCAACAAGGGGGGGTTGGCCTGTATGTCAAAGAGTCCCTCATCTGCATGGAGTTGCTGAACACCACAAATGAGGTAGTTGAAGTTCTATCAATAAAGATCGAGAACCAAAACCTAGTCATTGTGGTTGTATACAAGCCACCAGATGCAACCTCACAACAGTTCAAGGAACAGCTACTGAAAATTGATTACTGTTTGGAAAACCTTCCAGCTCCATCCCCAAACATCTTACTGCTTGGTGATTTCAACCTAAGGCATACAAAATGGAAGAATGTAGCAAATAATGTTATAGCTGAAACAATCCCCGGAGGTAGCGCAGATGAAAGGTCACACACACATGAGCTACTAAGTCTCTGCGAAAAACACACCTTAAGCCAGCAGATAGTGGAGCCAACAAGACTAGAAAACACACTTGACCTTATCTTCACAAATAATGAGGACCTGATAAGAGACATAAGAATATCAAAAACAACTAATTCCGATCACAATCTAATCGAAGTCCAGACGTACATGCATAGGGGTCCTGAACAACAGAATGCATGTACCTGTGAAGGTGTCTTCACAAAATACAATTTCAACAACAAGAACATCAACTGGGACCAGGTAAACCATGTCCTAAACGAAACATGTTGGGAAGATGTCTTAAATGACATGGATCCAAACCAGTACCTTGAAAGGATCAACTTCCTGGTAGCCGAAGCATGTTCTAGGCATATTCCCCTAAGAAAGAAGAAGAGCAGGAGTAAACTGGAGAGAGAAAGACGCTCCCTCTACAGAACACGACGAAGAGTCACTGAGCTCCTCAGGAGTGCTAGAATATCTGATACACGAAAGGAGGCGCTGACCAGGGAAGTGGAAACTATCGAACTTAAGCTAAATGACTTTTACAGGAACCAGGAGAGGCAGGAGGAGCTTAAAGCTATTAGTGAAATTGAAAGAAATTCAAAATATTTCTTTTCATATGCCAAAAACAAGGCAAATACCACATCTAGTATCGGGCCCTTACTCAGACAGGATGGGACTTACACAGACAAGGAAATGAGTGAAATATTGAAATCCCAGTACGACTCTGTGTTTAGTGAACCACTAATCGGTCTGAGGATCGACGACCCAAATGATTTCTTCATGAATGAGCCTCAAAACTCCATAAATGTATGCCAGATTTCCGACATTACCCTAACTCTGATAGATTTCGAAAAAGCCATTGACAACGATGCCTATGGACTCAGCCCCGGGCCCAGACTCGTGGAACTCTGTTTTCATTAAGAACTGCAAGAAACCCCTCTCGCGTGCCCTAAGTACACTATGGAGGAGGAGCTTGGACATGGGTGAAATTCCAGTCACTTAAAACAACGGATATAGCCCCCACTCCATAAAGGTGGCAGCAAAGCATTAGCTAAAAACTATAGACCAATAGCTCTGACGTCCCACATCATAAAAATCTTTGAAAGAGTGCTAAGAAGCAGGATTGCAAATCACCTGGATTCCCAAAATCTGCACAATCCAGGGCAACATGGGTTCAGGGCAGGTCGCTCCTGCCTCTCACAACTACTGGATCACTATGACATGGCCTTGGATGCACTGGAAGAAAATCAGAATGCAAATGTAATATACACAGACTTTGCAAAAGCATTTGACAAATGCGATCATGGCGTAATAGCCCATAAAATACGTGCTAAAGGAATAACTGGGAAAGTGGGGAGATGGATCTTCAACTTCCTAACAAATCGAACACAAAGAGTAGTGGTCAACAGAGTTAAATCGGAGGCTGCCATAGTGAAGAGCTCTGTTCCACAAGGCACAGTACTCGCCCCCATCTTATTCCTTATCCTCATATCAGACATAAACAGAGATATACACCACAGCACCGTATCATCCTTTGCGGATGATACTAAGATCTGCATGAGGCTGTCATCTGCTGAGGACGCGGTTAACCTCCAAGAAGATATAAACAAAGTTTTCCAGTGGGCAACGGTAAACAATATGATGTTCAATGAGGACAAATTCCAACTACTCCGTTATGGAAAACTGGAGGAGATAATAACTAGAACAGAGTATACTACTGACTCCGGCCATACAATAGAGCGGAAAAATAATGTAAGGGACCTGGGAGTAGTAATGTCTGAGGATCTCACTTTCAAGGATCACAACAGTGCCACGATCGCACGTGCAAAGAAAATGATAGGATGGATAATGAGAACTTTCAAAAGGAGAGATGCCAAGCCCATGATGATCCTTTTCAAATCACTTGTTCTCTCTAGGCTGGAATACTGCTGTACATTAACATCTCCATTCAAAGCAGGTGAAATCGCAGATCTAGAGAGTGTACAGAGATCCTTTACTGCACCTATAAGTTCTGTCAAGCACCTTAACTACTGGGAACGCTTGGAAGCACTTGACTTGTACTCGTTGGAACGCAGGATGGAGAGATATATCATAATCTACACTTGGAAAATCTTGGAAGTAATGGTCCCAAATCTGCACACAGAAATCACTCCCTACGAAAGTAAAAGACTGGGCAGGCGATGCAAAATGCTGCCAATAAAAAGTAGGGGCGCCATTGGTACACTAAGAGAAAACACCATAAGTGTCCGGGGCCCAAAACTGTTCAACAGCCTCCCATCAAGCATTAGGGGAATTGCCAATAAACCCCTGGCTGCCTTCAAGAGAGAGCTGGACAGATACCTAAAGTCAGTGCCGGATCAGCCGGGCTGTGGCTCGTACGTCGGACTGCGTGCGGCCAGCAGTAACAGCCTAGTTGATCAGGCCCTGATCCATCGGGAGGCCTGGTCATGGACCGGGCCGCGGGGGCGTTGATCCCCGGAATAACCTCCAGGTAACCTCCAGGTACACCAGCATCAAGGTACACCAGCATCAAGGTACACCAGCATCAAGGTACACCAGCATCACTCAAGACAGGATACCAGGTGGTAATGACTAAGGAGATGACGGCTACAAGAATTAGTCTTCGTATAGAAAACGGAAAATGTAAACAATTACAATCCGGACAAAACTGATGACAGTAAAACATGACTCAAGAAATCGTAATGACACGATTGCAAATAAACCATACCCCCGGCCGGGATTGAACCCGCGGTCATAGACGGGCTGGAGTTTTGAGACTATGACCGCGGGTTCAATCCCGGCCGGGGGTATGGTTTTTTTGATGACAGTAAATATAAGTGTGTAGAAAGGGAAATAAACTCAAGAACAAAGAATTAAAGGAGATAAATAAGGCGATATATTTAGTGAATGTTAGTTTGGTGGAATATGAGAGACTATACGACAGGAAGAACAGGCCGCTAAGAATATTTGCAAATATGAAGTAAAAATTGCTAGAAGTGAGCAACTAAGAGAGTGAAGGTTCTAAGCACATACAAACTAGACAAGAAAAGCAGGACAGGGTGATATTAGATTTAGATTTTGCCATCTTAGTGGCTAGTTCATTGTGCACCTCATATCCATCGTGTGGATGGTAGCGCAAGAGCATATGGATACACACAAGGCCTAGGAACTAGGCCCCAAAAGGGGGCCTAGTTTCTATTAACTGTTACAAGCAAATTTAGAAAATTTAATATATCTAGTATCTTATTTTCATTAATATCTTAGCATGTCACAGGTTATATCTCAAGAATATAGAAGATTCCACAAACATTGGTAAGATTCAAGTGTCCGGAAGATACATGACCGTGATCACCGTCAAACAAACTAACACACGAAAGAACAGCCAAACTAAACTTATTTGTAAATCTTTGTGGAGATGGGTATTCGCACCCGCATAACATCCGCACAATTTCTTACATCCGCATTTTACTGTAAACAGATATCCACATATGCATCGCAATCCGCAAAATAATCCATCCTCAAACACATCCGCTTATATCTAAATTTTCACATCTGATACATGTCTAATACCTGGTCGTGACCATTATCAAAGAAACGAATACGGGAAAGAGAATAGGATCACTAAAACACAGAATTAGAGAGATAAACACGTCTGTAAATGCACATTAATACAGGACTGACTGAGAAGACTTTACTACTGGACACTGTAAACACGATTTATTTATTTATTTAGTTATTTATTTTCAATTTGAGCACACATACAGAGGTACAAAAAAATACAGATAAGAGCAGTATGCCAAAGCCACTTATACTATGCATAGCATTACGGGCTGGCTTGATAAACGAATTGATATTAAACTAGGAGGAACTGGAAGACAACTAGCAGTGTGGGGAATAAACAGGAAGCAATAAACAAGGCACTAACAGTATTGATAAAAGAATGAACTAAGATAATCCAAAATCTAAATAAATTTAGATTTTAGTGATAAAATGCGAAGTAGAGACGAGAAGCTTAGAAATGTATATAAAGAAATACTCAACTGTGGGTGCAACTGCCACTCAACTATGGGTGCAACTGCCACTCAACTGTGGGTGTAACTGTCACTCAGTTGTGGGTGTAACTGCCACTCAACTGTGGGTGCAACTGTCACTCAGCTGTGGGTGCAACTGCCACTCAACTGTGGGTGCAACTGTCACTCAACTGTGGGTGTAACTGCCACTCAACTGTGGGTGTAACTGCCACTCAGCTGTGGGTGTAACTGTCACTCAGCTGTGGGTGTAACTGCCACTCAGCTGTGGGTGTAACTGCCACTCGGCTGTGGGTGTAACTGCCACTCGGCTGTGGGTGTAACTGCCACTCGGCTGTGGGTGTAACTGCCACTCAGCTGTGGGTGTAACTGCCACTCAGCTGTGGGTGTAACTGCCACTCAGCTGTGGGTGTAACTGCCACTCAGCTGTGGGTGTAACTGCCACTCAGCTGTGGGTGTAACTGCCACTCAGCTGTGGGTGTAACTGCCACTCAGCTGTGGGTGTAACTGCCACTCAACTGTGGGTGTAACTGCCACTCAACTGTGGGTGTAACTGCCACTCAACTGTGGGTGTAACTACCACTCAACTGTGGGTGTAACTGCCACTCAACTGTGGGTGTAACTGCCACTCAACTGTGGGTGTAACTACCACTCAACTGTGGGTGTAACTACCACTCAACTGTGGGTGTAACTACCACTCAACTGTGGGTGTAACTACCACTCAACTGTGGGTGTAACTACCAGTCTTACAATCCCTCCTCCCCCTACATAATTTTCACCTCTACAAACTCCTGCCCCAAACAAGCGTAAACAAAGTGGTAAAACATGCGTGGCAAGCCGGGAATCCTGGCTTACCTTGTGGCTTAAGTTTGTGTACAGTGAGATGAGCAACTGAACTGTAGAGGAGAGGGCGGTAAAGGGGAAACAGAGAAGAAAAGGGACGGTCAAGGATAGGAGGAGAACAGAGGCAGACAGGAGAAGAACGGCTAGGACGGAGATAATGGTCGTTTAGGATTGAGTAGGGAGGGATGAATGGTGGTAGAGGGAAGTTAAGGGAGAGGAGAGGGAACAGGGAGAGGAGAGGGAGCAGGGAGAGGAGGAGCAGGGAGAGGAGGAGCAGGGAGAGGAGAGGGGGGGCATGAGAATGTATGTTGTATTAATAAATTATTTTTTGTATGAGCGGTATTTATATAGCGTAGTGAGGTGCGTGTGAGGTCAAGGTTGATTCAGACCTCGCAAAGGGACGATCATCGTCCCCCCTCCTCCTACGCTGCCACGCCCCCTTCTACTCTGACACGCCCCCTTTCTACAATCCAGTGCAAGAAACAGTTGATATAGTCGGTGTGGTAATAGCAATGAAGGTGTTACCTGTGAGCGAGCCAGTGTTTTGATGACCTGGGAGTGAGAGGGGAGGTGGTGGGTGACAGTACGGGTGTTGAGGGCCCGTGTTAGGGACCCTCGCCACTCCTGGAGCTCAGGGCCCAGGGGCCGAGTGGCTCTCATTCTCTGCTGCTGTTGCTGCATCTCTATGGCCCACACGGAGGGGGTCGAACCCGGGGCTCCTGTGTGGTGGTGGTGGTGGTGACTCCTCTTGTCTGCTGGCCGCGACCTGCGACGTTCTGCTGGTGACGGGGGTCGTCTGCGGGATCGTTGCTGCCCCCTGGGGTTCCTGCTGGAGGTTCTGCGGATGCCTCTGCACCTTCGATCACTGCTGGGGTGGCTTTCACTGCGGACACTGTCACCTGAACGTGAGTGGCATGATAGCCGCACCTCCTGCAAGGCTTCCTGACGTAGGTCACAGGTGACGTGTGCTGGGTGGGGTCGTGTCGTAGGGAGAGCACACACTGGGTACAACCCATCCAACCTTTCCTCCTCGATGTACCCCAACGATGGTGTACCCTGGGGTGTTTCAGCAGGGTACTGGGGCACACCCCGGGGCATAATCGGACGCTTGTGTACCTGGCGTCTGGGTGACGTGTGAGGCACATCTGCCACACGTCTAGACGTGTGACGCCGCTCTGCCACACGTCTGGGTGATGTGGGACACACGTCAGGCACTCCCACAGTATGTGGGTTGGGAGGCAGGTAAGTATGTAGAGGTACTGCGTTATTAACACCTTGCATGGTGTGTGTGTGAGAGAGATTACTAGTGCCCTGGGTAGTGACCCTCACCCGGGAGAGGGGGGGCAGTGCCCCCACACCACCACCCCTACACCAACTCTGCTGGGAGTGGGTGCAGCAGAGGGCCCTTATAACCCCCACCATCACTACCCCCAACATTCCCCACCATAACTACCTTCAACACTCCCCACCATCAGTGTTGATGTGATCACTCCCACACCATGGTATCTTGCTACATGGTAATTCTTTTGCAATTCCACTGTTGAAAAATGTTCCATGTGACCTACATCCACTAGTGGTCCACGCTTACCTGTGACGCCACCTGCAGCTGCTGCACCTCACCTTTATTCTTAGTATACAAGGTCAAGCAATTTGCCTATACTTCAGGTTTGAGGGACTGACCATCTCCAACCAAATGGACTGATCACGTCAAAACACACTAAACAAACAGTTTCAAGAGTAGGTATGTGACCCCTGGAGGCCAGGAATCTATAAAAGCAAGCAAATACGAGTTAAAGCAGTGATTACTAGATTCCTAAACACATGAGTACATACACTGGAGTACAACTAGTAGAGTACCCCCAACCTTACGTGGAGGGGTGAGAGGGGGGGGCAAACACACCCACTGACATCTGACACTCCTGCCCCTCTTTGAATCCCGTGGAGGCCCTGACAACACCCCACTCCCACCTAGTACCCCCACCAGGAAACCTCCTCCACTTGCACCTGTCGTGTTTTTCCTGTCGTATCCCAGCACAACAGTCTTTTGTTCCTACCCTGCAACTCACAATAGACCTGGGGTTCGATTACAGGACGACTGGAGCAAAACTTCTCCAGGCTGAGGGATTGACCACCTCCAAACAACGTCTTCAAGGGTGACGGACTGATGACATTGTCTTCAAATCACTGCTAACTCTTCTGTGCTTCATCCTCTGGATGATAGTGGCTAGTTTGTGTACCCCATACCCATCCTGTGGAGGGTTGGCACAAGAACATATTGATGCGCAGAAGGCCTAGAAATTAGGCCTTGAATTTATATCTACGAAAAGCCAAAACAACGAAGAAATTCTTGGGGTTATCAACCCAAGGAAGATCAGTTCGAACTGGATAAATTGGCACCCAGGACCCGCCTAGGCAAGACGTAACTAGTTGATGTATGACACACTTAGGCAACACTTGGGTACCTTTATGCGGACACGTTTCGCTCACCAGTGGCTTGGGTGCACAATAAACTAGCCACTACCATCCACAGGATGGATACGAGGTGCACAATAAACTAGCCACTACCATCCACAGGATGGATACGAGGTGCACAATAAACTAGCCACTACCATCCACAGCATGGATACGAGGTGCACAATAAACTAGCCACTACCATCCACAGGATGGATACGAGGTGCACAATAAACTAGCCACTACCATCCACAGGATGGATACGAGGTGCACAATAAACTAGCCACTACCATCCATAGGATGGATACGAGGTGCACAATAAACTAGCCACTACCATCCACATGATACGAGGTACACAAACTAGCCACTACCATCCACATGATACGAGGTACACAAACTAGCCACTACCATCCACATGATACGAGGTACACAAACTAGCCACTACCATCCACATGATACGAGGTACACAATAAACTAGCCACTACCATCCACAGGATGGACACGAGGTGCACAATAAACTAGCCATTACCAGCCACAGGATGGACACGAGGTGCACAATAAACTAGCCACTACCATCCACAGGATGGACACGAGGTACACAATAAACTAGCCACTACCATCCACAGGATGGACACGAGGTGCACAAACTAGCCACTACCATCCACAGGATGGACACGAGGTGCACAAACTAGCCACTACCATCCACAGGATGGACACGAGGTGCACAAACTAGCCACTACCATCCACAGGATGGACACGAGGTGCACAATAAACTAGCCACTACCATCCACAGGATGGACACGAGGTGCACAATAAACTAGCCACTACCATCCACAGGATGGACACGAGGTGCACAATAAACTAGCCACTACCATCCACAGGATGGACACGAGGTGCACAATAAACTAGCCACTACCATCCACAGGATGGACACGAGGTGCACAATAAACTAGCCACTACCATCCACAGGATGGACACGAGGTGCACAATAAACTAGCCACTACCATCCACAGGATGGACACGAGGTGCACAATAAACTAGCCACTACCATCCACAGGATGGACACGAGGTGCACAATAAACTAGCCACTACCATCCACAGGATGGATACGAGGTACACAATAAACTAGCCACTACCATCCACAGGATGGACACGAGGTGCACAATAAACTAGCCATTACCAGCCACAGGATGGACACGAGGTGCACAATAAACTAGCCACTACCATCCACAGGATGGACACGAGGTGCACAAACTAGCCACTACCATCCACAGGATGGACACGAGGTGCACAATAAACTAGCCATTACCAGCCACAGGATGGACACGAGGTGCACAATAAACTAGCCACTACCATCCACAGGATGGACACGAGGTGCACAAACTAGCCACTACCATCCACAGGATGGACACGAGGTGCACAATAAACTAGCCACTACCATCCACAGGATGGACACGAGGTGCACAATAAACTAGCCACTACCATCCACAGGATGGACACGAGGTGCACAATAAACTAGCCACTACCATCCACAGGATGGACACGAGGTGCACAATAAACTAGCCACTACCATCCACAGGATGGACACGAGGTGCACAATAAACTAGCCACTACCATCCACAGCATGGATACGAGGTGCACAATAAACTAGCCACTACCATCCACAGGATGGACACGAGGTGCACAATAAACTAGCCACCTTGGTGGCAGAGACATTATCTTCGTACTAAGCAGAGAGGGAGTGATTACCTCATCTTCTGTACATAGTTCCAGTCTTCACATTAGGTCCTTGCACTGATAAAGCCACTGGATGGCGAAACGTCTACAAACAGGAGAACAAGAGTACATCTATAGCAGTAACAATCACATACCTATTACTGACGCTGCTGTTTCTGTTACTCCTGTTTAACACTATTAATGGCCATTAAGGCTAATTATCACAGCGTCCTCATAAATCACATAATTAAACGCTAATATACGCCATGCAGAGAGAGGTGGGAGGAGGGGTCTAAATAAATTTTCAGTGCCCCCTACGTTTCGCCCAGAGATCTGTTTATCTGTGATATTTACACTGGGATCAAGCATGTTGTTGGTACGCTGGCCTGCATAACTATCACGTCTATCCATCCCCTACTACAATCTCACCAAAGTCAACACTCGCCTACCACTCCTCACCACATGCTACCACTAACCACTCCCCACCTACAACCACCTACTACCCAGTAATTATCGTTACAAGTGGCTGTATACAGAAATAATGTCTGTTACAAGGACACTGTCAGCACACGGAGTCACTGTTACAAGGACACTGTCAGCACACGGAGTCACTGTTACAAGGACACTGTCAGCACACACTAGAGCCGTGCTACACAACACATCCCCAGGCAGAAGTTAGGAAGCCGTACACTGTACACCACTTGCTGAAATATATATAATATATATATATATATATATATATATATATATATATATATATATATATATATATATATATATATATATATATATGCGCAGAACAACCACTGTGTAAGAAGATAGTTAAATTCCAAGCGATTTCGTGACTCCTCACATTATCAAGACTGAGGGACTGATTACACCAACTCCAGGCTGAGTGACTGATTACACCAACTCCAGGCTGAGGGACTGATTACACCAACTCCAGGCTGAGTGACTGATTACACCAACTCCAGGCTGAGGGACTGATTACACCAACTCCAGGCTGAGGGACTGATTACCCCAACTCCAGGCTGAGGGACTGATTACCCCAACTCCAGGCTGAGGGACTGATTACCCCAACTCCAGGCTGAGGGACTGATTACCCCAACTCCAGGCTGAGGGACTGATTACCCCAACTCCAGGCTGAGGGACTGATTACACCAACTCCAGGCTGAGGGACTGATTACACCAACTCCAGGCTGAGGGACTGATTACACCAACTCCAGGCTGAGGGACTGATTACCCCAATCTCCTTCTGATCCTCACTCTTCTTTGTATTGGACTGATAAGGCCACCATGTGGAGAAACGTTCCCACAATAAGGATAACCATAGCATTGTAGTTAGTGTCAAGTGGACCAAGGTAACAATAAGGTGAGCAGATTAATGTCATTCATTAACCCACTGATGCATTGGTACTGTGGTAGCATTGTAGTTGTAAACAGTAGACAGGTGACATCACAAGATGAAGAACCACTGTGAAAAAAACAGTGAAATTCCAAGCTCTTTCCTGATTTCGCACACACCACAGATGTGCTGGTACTCCCATAGCAGTGTTGGTACTACCATAGTGTTGGTACTCCCATAGCAGTGTTGGTACTACCATAGTGTTGGTACTCCCATAGCAGTGTTGGTACTACCATAGTGTTGGTACTCCCATAGCAGTGTTGGTACTACCATAGTGTTGGTACTCCCATAGTGTTGGTACTACCATAGTGTTGGTACTACCATAGTGTTGGTACTACCATAGTGTTGGTACTCCCATAGCAGTGTTGGTACTACCATAGTGTTGGTACTCCCATAGTGTTGGTACTCCCATAGTGTTGGTACTCCCATAGTGTTGGTACTCCCATAGCAGTGCTGGTACTCCCATAGCAGTGCTGGTACTCCCATAGCAGTGCTGGTACTCCCATAGCAGTGCTGGTACTCCCATAGCAGTGCTGGTACTCCCATAGCAGTGCTGGTACTCCCATAGCAGTGCTGGTACTCCCATAGTGTTGGCACTCCCATAGCAGTGTTGGTACTCCCATAGCAGTGTTGGTACTCCCATAGCAGTGTTGGTACTCCCATAGCAGTGTTGGTACTCCCATAGCAGTGTTGGTACTCCCATAGCAGTGTTGGTACTCCCATAGCAGTGTTGGTACTCCCATAGCAGTGTTGGTACTCCCATAGCAGTGTTGGTACTCCCATAGCAGTGCTGGTACTCCCATAGTGTTGGCACTCCCATAGTGTTGGCACTCCCATAGCAGTGTTGGTACTCCCATAGCAGTGTTGGTACTCCCATAGCAGTGTTGGTACTCCCATAGTGTTGGTACTCCCATAGCAGTGTTGGTACTCCCATAGCAGTGCTGGTACTCCCATAGCAGTGCTGGTACTCCCATAGCAGTGTTGGTACTCCCATAGCAGTGTTGGTACTCCCATAGCAGTGCTGGTACTCCCATAGCAGTATAGTTAGAGTTAAGTGGACCAAGGGAGCAATAAGGCGAGCAGATTTAGGTCAGAAGCGTTCATTAGTTCACTGGTCGATTCAGAGTGGACCATTCTTTCAGGCCAAGACACGACTCGCCAAAACAGTGTCTAAACTTTACACATAAATGTCACACTTGATTGAGACTATGTAGGACGCATAGGGCTACCTGCCAGGTTCTCAACTCACTCTTTACATCCTTGAATTTACAGGTTAAGAGGTGGTATCCTGACTCGGCTACCTTCAGAGCCAAGCCCTAACATGTATCGACATCCGCCTGTCTCTGGATGTCATCCACAACAAACAGCCAGGTAAGTTAAACAACCTGTCGTCTGGATGTCACACTCAATCAACCAGGTAAGGTAAACAATCTGTCGCCTCGATGTCACCCACAATAATCAACCAGGTAAGGTAAACCTGTCGCCTGGATGTCACCCACAATCAACCCGGTAAGGTAAACCTGTCACCTGGATGTCACCCACAATAATCAACCAGGTAAGGTAAACCTGTAGCCTGGATGTCACCCACAATAATCAACCAGGTAAGGTAAACCTGTAGCATGGATGTCACCCACAATAATCAACCAGGTAAGGTAAACCTGTAGCCTGGATGTCACCCACAATAATCAACCAGGTAAGGTAAACCTGTCGCCTGGATGTCACCCACAATAATCAACCAGGTAAGGTAAACCTGTCGCCTGGATGTCACCCACAATAATCAACCAGGTAAGGTAAACCTGTCGCCTGGATGTCACCCACAATAATCAACCAGGTAAGGTAAACCTGTCGCCTGGATGTCACCCACAATAATCAACCAGGTAAGGTAAACCTGTAGCCTGGATGTCACCCACAATAATCAACCAGGTAAGGTAAACCTGTCGCCTGGATGTCACCCACAATAATCAACCAGGTAAGGTAAACCTGTAGCCTGGATGTCACCCACAATAATCAACCAGGTAAGGTAAACCTGTAGCCTGGATGTCACCCACAATAATCAACCAGGCAAGGTAAACCTGTCGCCTGGATGTCACCCACAATAATCAACCAGGTAAGGTAAACCTGTCGCCTGGATGTCACCCACAATAATCAACCAGGTAAGGTAAACCTGTCGCCTGGATGTCACCCACAATAATCAACCAGGTAAGGTAAACCTGTCGCCTGGATGTCACCCACAATAATCAACCAGGTAAGGTAAACCTGTTGCCTGGATGTCACCCACAATAATCAACCAGGTAAGGTAAACCTGTAGCCTGGATGTCACCCACAACTCCAAGGGCAGAACTCTAGTAACTTATCACAGGTAAGTCACAGCCAAACAAAATAATATTAACGTAGACTTACCTTAAAGTCAGCTACCCCCATTATGTACCATTATGGTACATAATGGGGGTAGCTACGGATTTACCCAGGTACACTGTGACACACCTGGCAGCGGGGTGTGTCAGCCAACACTTACAACGTTTAAATTTGCAAGAATAACACATGCTGTGGCAGGTGTGGTGGGTTAAATCACCTGGTGTGACGTACACTAATTACATCCACCAGCTAAGCCTACCTGTCCTAATGACCACTTACACAAAATGTAGCCAGAACAGCCTAATAGCCTCCTACGTCGAGTTAGTGGAACCTTGCAGTAATTACAGAGAGAATTGTTACGCAGAAATGCGTAGCGTGATTTATACGCAGCGTATAAGTGAAATTTAATAATTCCCAGAGAAAAGCCAAAATATTTAAATGTCTGATGTAAATGGTTTAAAAAAACAAGAATAATGAGAGACTTGTCCAATATCTGGCTTCTTCAGTCCAATACGGAGAAAGGTGGAAGGTGAGTAGCAGTTTGAGGTAATCAGTCCCTTAGCCTGGAGTTAAGTTTAGTCCATCAGTCTTGAAGTGAACACTCCAGGCTGAGGGACTGATTACTTCATTATCTTTCACCGTTCTTCTCTGTATTTAACTGAAGAATCTACTAAGTGGTCAAACACCCCCTCAAATATTCCCAAATGATGCACAAGTGTTATTCCACAGTTTAATGTCATGGGAAAATAAGATTTCCCCTTTAAGGCCCCCCCCCCTCGCATCTTAGTGATGCTGGGAATTATCTTCCCCCATGATGCTCAGACTAGGCCTACTAGGTTGGTGGTTCACACTTACACTCACTCACTCATTTGACCATAAACGGAAATATTAATCTCAGTCTTAAAATAATGAATCCTGTGATACTCCAATACTGAAACTATATACTGTGCCAAAACAAAAGCATTCACATTGCTAAACTCACAAACTAGTATTTAGTCACTTAGCCATAATACCAACTTACCTCATAATTTGTAATATTTTACAATTAAGAATAAAACTAAGTACGCCCGAAATGCCTAGCCATGCTAAGCGTTCTAGTGGTACACTCTGTAATCACAATTTTACTACATGTAAACCACACAATAACCAAATTTCTGTAAACTCAGCATTGTAATCCTTATAGAGAATAAACTTTGAATTTGAAAAAACGATCAAGAACAACAGGAAACAGCAGTTCTCTCAGTGCACAAATTGGCCAGATTTCCATTTTACACTTATGGCAGTAGTACCTCCCACACCTGGCAGGCGGCTCTCCGCCACACCTGGCAGGCAGCTCTCCGCCACACCTGGCAGGCGATAACAGGTCACTACCAGCAGTGTAGCAGGTCACTACCAGCAGTGTAGGTCACTACCAGCAGTGTAGCAGGTCACTACCAGCAGTTTAACAGGTCACTACCAGCAGTTTAACAGGTCACTACCAGCAGTTTAACAGGTCACTACCAGCAGTTTAACAGGTCACTACCAGCAGTTTAACAGGTCACTACCAGCAGTTTAACAGGTCACTACCAGCAGTTTAACAGGTCACTACCAGCAGTTTAACAGGTCACTACCAGCAGTTTAACAGGTCACCAGCCAAATCA
Source organism: Cherax quadricarinatus (assembly GCF_038502225.1). NCBI lineage: Eukaryota > Metazoa > Arthropoda > Malacostraca > Decapoda > Parastacidae > Cherax > Cherax quadricarinatus. The sequence continues at coordinate 2,805,789 of NC_091382.1, forward strand.
CCAGTAACTTCAAAAAATTTCTAGATCAAATCCCACCTCCAAATTTCTCGAACAAGTGTTATCAGTGCGGATATTAAAGTTAGACCAGACCCGAATGTTGGGACCAGAGACATTCTCCCGGCGGACTGTGTCCTGCGGTCCAGTGAGGGGGGTGTCCTGCGGTCCAGTGAGGGGGGTGTCCTGCGGTCCAGTGAGGGGGGTGTCCTGCGGTCCAGTGAGGGGGTATCCTGCGGTCCAGTGAGGGGGTATCCTGCGGTCCAGTGAGGGGGGTGCCCTGCGGTCCAGTGAGGGGGTGTCCTGCGGTCCAGTGAGGGGGGTGCCCTGCGGTCCAGTGAGGGGGTGTCCTGCGGTCCAGTGAGGGGGGTGCCCTGCGGTCCAGTGAGGGGGTGTACTGCGGTCCAGTGAGAGGGGGTGTACTGCGGTCCAGTGAGGGGGTATCCTGCGGTCCAGTGAGGGGTATCCTGTCCAGTGAGGGGGTATCCTGCGGTCCAGTGAGGGGGTATCCTGGGGTCCAGTGAGGGTATTCTGCAGTCCATTGAGGGGGCTATCCTGCGGTCCAGTGAGGGTGTCCTGCGGTCCAGTGAGAGGGGCGTCCTGCGGTCCAGTGAGGGTGTCCTGCGGTCCAGTGAGGGGGTATACTGCGGTCCAGTGAGAGGGTATCCTGCGGTACAGTGAGGGTGTCCTGCGGTCCAGTGAGGGGGGCGTCCTGCGGTCCAGTGAGGGGGTGTGCTGCGGTCCAGTGAGGGGGTGTCCTGCGGTCCAGTGAGGGGGCTATCCTGCGGTCCAGTGAGGGGGGTATCCTGCGGTCCAGTGAGGGGGGTATCCTGCGGTCCAGTGAGGGGGGTGTCCTGCGGTCCAGTGAGGGGGGTGTCCTGCGGTCCAGTGAGGGGGGTGTCCTGCGGTCCAGTGAGTGGGGGGGGGTGTCCTGCGGTCCAGTGAAGGGGGTGTCCTGTGGTCCAGTGAGGGGGGTGTCCTGTGGTCCAGTGAGAGGGTGTCCTGTGGTCCAGTGTGGGGGGTGTCCTGCGGACCAGTGAGGGGGGTGTCCTGCGGTCCAGTGAGGGGGTGTCCTGCGGTCCAGTGAGGGGGTGTCCTGCGGTCCAGTGTGGACGCACTTCTATGGAACAAGGCAGAAGCAGCAGATTTATCAAGTTTAATCACCTGTAAGATCTTACAGACATTTTAATAGTTAAATTAGTCTACACGTTCCTTGCTGATGGAACTAACAGCCTGATTGATTGGACCGTCTACCCTACAGGTAGGTAGACATTATTCAAGAACCAAGGGACCAACCTCTCAATGTGCTGCTCCATTCCTAACACAATCTTAAAGACTAGTACTCGTGAGTGTTGTTGGTGGTCCCACGTGAGTGTTGTTGGTGGTCCCACGTGAGTGTTGTTGGTGGTCCCACGTGAGTGTTGTTGGTGGTCCCACCTGAGTGTTGTTGGTGGTCCCACCTGAGTGTTGTTGGTGGTCCCACGTGAGTGTTGTTGGTGGTCCCACGTGAGTGCTGTTGGTGGTCCCACGTGAGTGTTGTTGTTGTTGTTGGTCCCACGTGAGTGTTGTTGGTGGTCCCACGTGAGTGTTGTTGGTGGTCCCACGTGAGTGTTGTTGGTGGTCCCACGTGAGTGCTGTTGGTGGTCCCACGTGAGTGTTGTTGGTGGTCCCACGTGAGTGTTGTTGGTCCCACGTGAGTGCTGTTGGTGGTCCCACGTGAGTGTTGTTGTTGTTGTTGGTCCCACGTGAGTGTTGTTGTTGTTGGTCCCACGTGAGTGTTGTTGGTGGTCCCACGTGAGTGTTGTTGGTGGTCCCACGTGAGTGCTGTTGGTGGTCCCACGTGAGTGCTGTTGGTGGTCCCACGTGAGTGTTGTTGTTGGTCCCACGTGAGTGTTGTTGGTGGTCCCACGTGAGTGTTGTTGGTGGTCCCACGTGAGTGTTGTTGTTGGTCCCACGTGAGTGTTGTTGTTGGTCCCACGTGAGTGTTGTTGGTGGTCCCACGTGAGTGTTGTTGTTGGTCCCACGTGAGTGTTGTTGTTGGTCCCACGTGAGTGTTGTTGGTGGTCCCACGTGAGTGTTGTTGTTGTTGTTGTTGGTCCCACGTGAGTGTTGTTGTTGTTGGTCCCACGTGAGTGTTGTTGTTGTTGGTCCCACGTGAGTGTTGTTGTTGTTGGTCCCACGTGAGGAGTTGGTGGTTCCACGTGAGTGTTGTTGTTGGTCCCACGTGAGTGTTGTTGTTGGTCCCACGTGAGTGTTGTTGTTGGTCCCACGTGAGTGTTGTTGTTGGTCCCACGTGAGTGTTGTTGTTGGTCCCACGTGAGTGTTGTTGGTGGTCCCACGTGAGTGTTGTTGGTGGTCCCACGTGAGTGTTGTTGTTGGTCCCACGTGAGTGTTGTTGTTGGTCCCACGTGAGTGTTGTTGGTCCCACGTGAGTGTTGTTGGTGGTCCCACGTGAGTGTTGTTGGTGGTCCCACGTGAGTGTTGTTGTTGGTCCCACGTGAGTGCTGTTGGTGGTCCCACGTGAGTGCTGTTGGTGGTCCCACGTGAGTGTTGTTGGTGGTCTCACGTGAGTGTTGTTGGTGGTCCCACGTGAGTGTTGTTGGTGGTCCCACGTGAGTGTTGTTGGTGGTCCCACGTGAGTGTTGTTGGTGGTCCCACGTGAGTGTTGTTGGTGGTCCCACGTGAGTGTTGTTGGTCCCACGTGAGTGGTGTTGGTGGTCCCACGTGAGTAGTGTTGGTGGTCCCACGTGAGTGTTGTTGGTGGCCCCACGTGAGTGTTGTTGGTGGCCCCACCCGAGTGCTGTTGGGGGCCCCACCCGAGTGCTGTTGGGGGTCCCACCCGAGTGCTGTTGGGGGTCCCACCCGAGTGCTGTTGGGGGTCCCACCCGAGTGCTGTTGGGGGTCCCACCCGAGTGCTGTTGGGGGTCCCACCCGAGTGCTGTTGGGGGTCCCACCCGAGTGCTGTTGGGGGTCCCACCCGAGTGCTGTTGGGGGTCCCACCCGAGTGCTGTTGGGGTCCCACCCGTGTGCTGTGGGGGTCCCCCCCGTGTGCTGTTGGGGTCCCACCCGAGTGCTGTTGGGGGCCCCACCCGAGTGCTGTTGGGGGCCCCACCCGAGTGCTGTTGGGGGCCCCACCCGAGTGCTGTTGGGGGTCCCACGTGAGTGCTGTTGGGGGTCCCACGTGAGTGCTGTTGGTGGTCCCACGTGAGTGCTGTTGGTGGTCCCACGTGACTGCTGTTGGGGGTCCCACGCGAGTGCTGTTGGTGGTCCCACGCGAGTGCTGTTGGTGGTCCCACGCGAGTGCTGTTGGTGGCCCCACGCGAGTGCTGTTGGTTGCCCCACGTGAGTGTTGTTATGGGCCCCACGTGAGTGCTGTTGGGGGTCCCACGTGAGTGCTGTTGGTGGTCCCACGTGAGTGCTGTTGGTGGCCCCACGTGAGTGCTGTTGGGGGTCCCACGTGAGTGCTGTTGGTGGTCCCACGTGAGTGCTGTTGGTGGCCCCACGTGAGTGCTCTTGGTTGCCCCACGTAAGTGCTGTTGGGGGCCCCACGTAGGGGCTGTTGGGGGCCCCACGTAAGGGCTGTTGGGGGGCCCCACGTAAGGGAGATGGAGGAGAAAGAAGGAATAACAGGTAAGAGGAGGATGTTGAAGATGATCACAAATCACCAGAAACATTTTGTCCTGCGGTCCAGTGAGGGGGGGTGTCCTGCGGTCCAGTGAGGGGGGTGTCCTGCGGTCCAGTGAGGGGGGTGTCCTGCGGTCCAGTGAGGGGGGTGTCCTGCGGTCCAGTGAGGGGGGTGTCCTGCGGTCCAGTGAGGGGGTATCCTGCGGTCCAGTGAGGGGGTGTACTGCGGTCCAGTGAGGGGGGTATCCTGCGGTCCAGTGAGGGGTATCCTGTCCAGTGAGGGGGTATCCTGGGGTCCAGTGAGGGTATCCTGCAGTCCATTGAGGGGGCTATCCTGCGGTCCAGTGAGGGTGTCCTGCGGTCCAGTGAGAGGGGCGTCCTGCGGTCCAGTGAGGGTGTCCTGCGGTCCAGTGAGGGGGTATACTGCGGTCCAGTGAGGGGGGTATCCTGCGGTCCAGTGAGGGTGTCCTGCTGACCAGTGAGGGGGGCGTCCTGCGGTCCAGTGAGGGGGTGTCCTGCGGTCCAGTGCGGGGGGGTCCTGCGGTCCAGTGAGGGGGGTATCCTGCGGTCCCGTGCGGGGGGATCCTGCGGTCCAGTGAGGGGGGTGTACTGCGGGCCAGTGAGGGGGGTATCCTGCGGTCCAGTGAGGGTGTCCTGCGGTCCAGTGAGGGGGGTGTCCTGCGGTCCAGTGAGGGGGGGTGTCCTGCGGTCCAGTGAGTGGGGGGGTGTCCTGCGGTCCAGTGAGGGGGGGTGTCCTGCGGTCCAGTGAGGGGGTGTCCTGCGGTCCAGTGAGGGGGGTGTCCTGCGGTCCAGTGAGGGGGGTGTCCTGCGGTCCAGTGAGGGGGGTGTCCTGCGGTCCAGTGTGGGGGGTGTCCTGCGGACCAGTGAGGGGGGTGTCCTGCGGTCCAGTGAGGGGGGTGTCCTGTGGTCCAGTGAGAGGGTGTCCTGTGGTCCAGTGTGGGGGGTGTCCTGCGGACCAGTGAGGGGGGTGTCCTGCGGTCCAGTGAGGGGGTGTCCTGCGGTCCAGTGAGGGGGTGTCCTGCGGTCCAGTGTGGACGCACTTCTATGGAACAAGGCAGAAGCAGCAGATTTATCAAGTTTAATCACCTGTAAGATCTTACAGACATTTTAATAGTTAAATTAGTCTACACGTTCCTTGCTGATGGAACTAACAGCCTGATTGATTGGACCGTCTACCCTACAGGTAGGTAGACATTATTCAAGAACCAAGGGACCAACCTCTCAATGTGCTGCTCCATTCCTAACACAATCTTAAAGACTAGTACTCGTGAGTGTTGTTGGTGGTCCCACGTGAGTGTTGTTGGTGGTCCCACGTGAGTGTTGTTGGTGGTCCCACGTGAGTGTTGTTGGTGGTCCCACGTGAGTGCTGTTGTTGGTCCCACGTGAGTGTTGTTGGTGGTCCCACGTGAGTGTTGTTGGTGGTCCCACGTGAGTGTTGTTGGTGGTCCCACGTGAGTGTTGTTGGTGGTCCCACGTGAGTGCTGTTGTTGGTCCCACGTGAGTGTTGTTGTTGTTGTTGTTGGTCCCACGTGAGTGTTGTTGTTGTTGTTGGTCCCACGTGAGTGTTGTTGGTGGTCCCACGTGAGTGCTGTTGGTGGCCCCATGTGAGTGCTGTTGGTGGCCCCACGTGAGTGCTGTTGGTGGTCCCACCCGAGTGCTGTTTGGGGTCCCACGTGAGTGCTGTTGGGGGTCCCACGTGAGTGCTGTTGGGGGTCCCACGTGAGTGTTGTTGTTGTTGTTGGTCCCACGTGAGTGTTGTTGGTGGTCCCACGTGAGTGCTGTTGGTGGTCCCACGTGAGTGCTGTTGGTGGTCCCACCTGAGTGCTGTTGGTGGTCCCACGTGAGTGCTGTTGGTGGTCCCACGTGAGTGCTGTTGGTGGTCCCACGTGAGTGTTGTTGGTGGTCCCACGTGATTGTTGGTGGTCCCAGGTGAGTGTTGTTGGTGGTCCCACGTGAGTGTTGTTGGTGGTCCCACCTGAGTGTTGTTGGTGGTCCCACCTGAGTGTTGTTGGTGGTCCCACCTGAGTGTTGTTGGTGGTCCCACCTGAGTGTTGTTGGTGGTCCCACGTGAGTGTTGTTGGTGGTCCCACGTGAGTGCTGTTGGTGGTCCCACGTGAGTGTTGTTGTTGTTGTTGGTCCCACGTGAGTGTTGTTGGTGGTCCCACGTGAGTGTTGTTGGTGGTCCCACGTGAGTTGTTGGTGGTCCCACGTGAGTGCTGTTGGTGGTCCCACGTGAGTGTTGTTGGTGGTCCCACGTGAGTGTTGTTGGTGGTCCCACGTGAGTGCGGTTGGTGGTCCCACGTGAGTGTTGTTGGTGGTCCCACGTGAGTGCTGTTGGTGGTCCCACGTGAGTGTTGTTGTTGTTGTTGGTCCCACGTGAGTGTTGTTGTTGTTGGTCCCACGTGAGTGTTGTTGGTGGTCCCACGTGAGTGTTGTTGTTGGTCCCACGTGAGTGTTGTTGTTGGTCCCACGTGAGTGTTGTTGTTGGTCCCACGTGAGTGTTGTTGGTGGTCCCACGTGAGTGTTGTTGTTGTTGGTCCCACGTGAGTGTTGTTGGTGGTCCCACGTGAGTGTTGTTGTTGTTGTTGGTCCCACGTGAGTGTTGTTGGTGGTCCCACGTGAGTGTTGTTGTTGTTGTTGGTCCCACGTGAGTTGTTGGTGGTCCCACGTGAGTGTTGTTGGTCCCACGTTAGTGTTGTTGTTGGTCCCACGTGAGTGTTGTTGGTGGTCCCACGTGAGTGCTGTTGGTGGTCCCACGTGAGTGTTGTTGGTGGTCCCACGTGAGTGTTGTTGGTGGTCCCACGTGAGTGTTGTTGTTGGTCCCACGTGAGTGCTGTTGGTGGTCCCACGTGAGTGCTGTTGGTGGTCCCACGTGAGTGCTGTTGGTGGTCCCACGTGAGTGTTGTTGTTGGTCCCACGTGAGTGTTGTTGGTCCCACGTGAGTGTTGTTGGTGGTCCCACGTGAGTGCTGTTGGTGGTCCCACGTGAGTGTTGTTGGTGGTCCCACGTGAGTGTTGTTGGTGGTCCCACGTGAGTGTTGTTGGTGGTCCCACGTGAGTGTTGTTGGTGGTCCCACGTGAGTGTTGTTGGTCCCACGTGAGTGTTGTTGGTGGTCCCACGTGAGTGTTGTTGGTGGCCCCACCCGAGTGCTGTTGGGGGCCCCACCCGAGTGCTGTTGGGGGTCCCACCCGAGTGCTGTTGGGGGTCCCACCCGAGTGCTGTTGGGGGTCCCACCCGAGTGCTGTTGGGGGTCCCACCCGAGTGCTGTTGGGGGTCCCACCCGAGTGCTGTTGGGGGTCCCACCCGAGTGCTGTTGGGGGTCCCACCCGAGTGCTGTTGGGGGTCCCACCCGAGTGCTGTTGGGGGTCCCACCCGAGTGCTGTTGGGGGTCCCACCCGAGTGCTGTTGGGGGTCCCACCCGAGTGCTGTTGGGGTCCCACCCGAGTGCTGTTGGGGTCCCACCCGAGTGCTGTTGGGGTCCCACCCGAGTGCTGTTGGGGGTCCCACCCGAGTGCTGTTGGGGGCCCCACCCGAGTGCTGTTGGGGGCCCCACCCGAGTGCTGTTGGGGGTCCCACGTGAGTGCTGTTGGGGGTCCCACGTGAGTGCTGTTGGGGGTCCCACGTGAGTGCTGTTGGTGGTCCCACGTGACTGCTGTTGGGGGTCCCACGCGAGTGCTGTTGGTGGTCCCACGCGAGTGCTGTTGGTGGTCCCACGCGAGTGCTGTTGGTGGTCCCACGCGAGTGCTGTTGGTGGCCCCACGCGAGTGCTGTTGGTTGCCCCACGCGAGTGTTGTTATGGGCCCCACGTGAGTGCTGTTGGGGGTCCCACGTGAGTGCTGTTGGTGGTCCCACGTGAGTGCTGTTGGTGGCCCCACGTGAGTGCTGTTGGGGGTCCCACGTGAGTGCTGTTGGTGGTCCCACGTGAGTGCTGTTGGTGGCCCCACGTGAGTGCTCTTGGTTGCCCCACGTAAGTGCTGTTGGGGGCCCCACGTAAGGGCTGTTGGGGGCCCCACGTAAGGGCTGTTGGGGGCCCCACGTAAGGGAGATGGAGGAGAAAGAAGGAATAACAGGTAAGAGGAGGATGTTGAAGATGATCACAAATCACCAGAAACATTTTGCCAGTCACTTGTAACTTGACATTGTGTCGTGTCACTTGTCAACACCTCCAGCCCAGGTATTGTAATTTATCTCTGTCCAGAGTCATTATTTGACTTAATACCTCACCTACCTCACCTCCCACCTCACCTCCCACCTCACCCACTAAGGTCAACCTCAAAAGAACACTGAAAGACACCAAGACTCACGTAGTCACCATCAACGTGTCGGTTCTCTGAACCATTCATCTACAAACCTGTCAGACACTGCAACTTCTTGGGATCTTAATACTTGGGAATTCTTCGCTTGCCTAATTCTTGGGCACGACCTACTTCCACATTGAACAAATGTTACACGACCTATGACTGCTGCACCTCTCCTGCCATACGGTTTATAAGCTCCTTCTCAGCACGTATGTCGTATTCTATTCAAGATTGATGGACTGACCACATCGACTCAAGGTTGAGGGACTGATTACCTCATTCTCCTCCTGTTCTTCAAGATTCTCCTTTGTATGGACTGATGAAGCCACTGTGTGGCGAAACGTTTCCTCAATAAAGATACCCAAGAGTTGCACATGTGTCTAATTTATCAACATGTCGGTTCTCTGAACCATTCATCAACAAACATTGGAACAAACACCATAAGTGTCCGGGGCCCAAAACTGTTCAACAGCCTCCCATCAAGCATTAGGGGAATTGCCAATAAACCTCTGGCTGCCTTCAAGAGAGAGCTGGACAGATACCTAAAGTCAGTGCCGGATCAGCCGGGCTGTGGCTCGTACGTCGGACTGCGTGCGGCCAGCAGTAACAGCCTAGTTGATCAGGCCCTGATCCATCGGGAGGCCTGGTCGTGGACCGGGCCGCGGGGGCGTTGACCCCCGGAATAACCTCCTCCAGGTAACTGTTCAGGTCGTGGTAGGCGGGTTGATGGGTGGGGTGGGCGGGTTGATGGGTGGGGTGGGCGGGTTGATGGGTGGGGTGGGCGGGTTGATGGGTGGGGTGGGCGGGTTGGGCAGGTGGTGTGTGTGTGTAGCACAACACTCGAGCAGCAGCAGCCACCTGGAACACACCATCTACAGATGGTTCAACACAAGGTATAGAGAAATTCCATAGGAACTTCTACATTGTGGCTTCTTTCGCAGCCCGGCCCTGGGTCAGGCTCGTCTAGTGCTTGCCTGATCAACCAGGCTGTTGCTGCTGGCGGCAGGGGCATACAAACTACCTATTTCAACATCCCATACACCCACACCACACTGAAAAAACTTCCCCCCCTTTACACAGTGGTGCCCCCCACTACCTTCACGTAGAGTGGAGAGCCCCCTTCCCAGTACGTGCCCCCCTGTTTGTGGTCAGGGGGCGACGCCCCAATTCAATATTTACCAGCACACATCAGCCAGAAATGTGTCACATACAAGAAGCAATAAATACGTATTATCGCGGGACACAAATGGGAAGGAAGGGAAGGAATGATAGAGGAAATAATGAGAGGATAGAATAATGTAAATAGGAGGGAGGGGAGGAGATGCAATAAAGATGAATATAAACAAATAGAAATGGGGAAAAAGGTACAGGGAGGGAGATTAGGAAGTAGAGGGAGTGGAAGGGAATATAGGGTGAGAGGAGAGAGGGAGGGGAAGGGAATATAGGGTGAGAGGAGAGAGGGAGGGGAAGGTGGGTGAGAGGAGAGAGGGAGGGGAAGGGAATATAGGGCGAGAGGAGAGAGGGAGGGGAAGGGAATATAGGGCGAGAGGGAGTGGAAGGGAATATAGGGTGAGAGGAGAGAGGGAGGGGAAGGGACTATAGGGTGAGAGGAGAGAGGGAGGGGGAGGGAATATAGGGCGAGAGGAGAGAGGGAGGGGAAGGGAATATAGGGTGAGAGGAGAGAGGGAGGGGAAGGGAATATAGGGCGAGAGGAGAGAGGGAGGGGAAGGGAATATAGGGCGAGAGGGAGTGGAAGGGAATATAGGGTGAGAGGAGAGAGGGAGGGGAAGGGAATATAGGGTGAGAGGAGAGAGGGAGGGGTAGGGAATATAGGGTGAGAGGAGAGAGGGAGGGGAAGGGAATATAGGGCGAGAGGAGAGAGGGAGGGGAAGGGAATATAGGGCGAGAGGAGAGAGGGAGGGGAAGGGAATATAGGGTGAGAGGAGAGAGGGAGGGGAAGGGAATATAGGGTGAGAGGAGAGAGGGAGGGGAAGGGAATATAGGGCGAGAGGAGAGAGGGAGGGGAAGGGAATATAGGGTGAGAGGAGAGAGGGAGTGGAAGGGAATATAGGGTGAGAGGAGAGAGGGAGTGGAAGGGAATATAGGGCGAGAGGAGAGAGGGAGGGGAAGGGAGAGGGAGAGAGAATAAATGAAAGGAGGGAACTAAGCAAACATTCTCCACCAAACAAACAAACAAAAACGTGTATTACCACCACACAGACAAGCATCTACCTCAGACAACTACCTCAAGCACAAACTACCGCACAAACAACCACAAACTACCTCACAAACAAGCACAAACTACCGCACAAACAAGCACAAATAACTACCTCACAAAGCACAAACTACCTCACAAACAAGCACAAACTACCGCACAAACAAGCACAAACTACCTCACAAACAAGCACAAACTACCGCACAAACAAGCACAAACTACCTCACAAACAAGCACAAACTACCGCACAAACAAGCACAAATAACTACCTCACAAAGCACAAACTACCTCACAAACAAGCACAAACTACCGCACAAACAAGCACAAACTACCTCACAAACAAGCACAAACTACCGCACAAACAAGCACAAACTACCGCACAAACCACAAACTACCGCACAAACCACAAACTACCGCACAAACAAGCAAACTACCGCACAAACTACCGCACAAACAAGCACAAACTACCGCACAAACAAGCACAAACTACCGCACAAGCACAAACTACCGCACAAGCACAAACTACCTCACAAACAAGCACAAACTACCGCACAAACAAGCACAAACTACCGCACAAACAAGCACAAACTACCGCACAAACAAGCACAAATAACTACCTCACAAACAAGCACAAACTACCTCACAAACAAGCACAAACTACCGCACAAACAAGCACAAACTACCGCACAAACAAGCACAAATAACCTCACAAACAAGCACAAACTACCTCACAAACAAGCACAAACTACCGCACAAACAAGCACAAACTACCGCACAAACAAGCACAAACTACCTCACAAACAAGCACAAACTACCTCACAAACAAGCACAAACTACCTCACAAACAAGCACAAACTACCTCACAAACAAGCACAAACTACCGCACAAACAAGCACAAACTACCGCACAAACAAGCACAAATAACTACCTCACAAACAAGCACAAACTACCTCACAAACAAGCACAAACTACCGCACAAACAAGCACAAACTACCGCACAAACAATTACACAAACAGTACAGCAAAGTGTCTCAGATTTCTAATATTCTTAAAAATTACTTTGTGACGTTCGTTCCCTCTCCCTTCTCTCCTTCCTGGCTCTCCCTCTCTCCCTTCTCTCCTTCCTGGCTCTCCCCCTCTCCCTTCTCTCCTTCCTGGCTCTCCCCCTCTCCCTTCTCTCCTTCCTGGCTCTCCCTCTCTCCCTTCTCTCCTTCCTGGCTCTCCCTCTCTCCCTTCTCTCCTTCCTGGCTCTCCTTCTCTCCCTTCTCTCCTTCCTGGCTCTCCCTCTCTCCCTTCTCTCCTTCCTGGCTCTCCCTCTCTCCCTTCTCTCCTTCCTGGCTCTCCCTCTCTCCCTTCTCTCCTTCCTGGCTCTCCCTCTCTCCCTTCTCTCCTTCCTGGCTCTCCCTCTCTCCCTTCTCTCCTTCCTGGCTCTCCCTCTCTCCCTTCTCTCCTTCCTGGCTCTCCCTCTCTCCCTTCTCTCCTTCCTGGCTCTCCCTCTCTCCCTTCTCTCCTTCCTGGCTCTCCTTCTCTCCCTTCTCTCCTTCCTGGCTCTCCCCCTCTCCCTTCTCTCCTTCCTGGCTCTCCTTCTCTCCCTTCTCTCCTTCCTGGCTCTCCTTCTCTCCCTTCTCTCCTTCCTGGCTCTCCCTCTCTCCCTTCTCTCCCTTCTGTCTCTCCCTTCTGTCTCTCCCTTCTGGCTCTCCCTCTCTCCCTTCTCTCCTTCCTGGCTCTCCCTCTCTCCCTTCTCTCCTTCCTGGCTCTCCCTCTCTCCTTCCTGGCTCTCCTTCTCTCCCTGCTCTCCATCTCTCCCTTCTCTCCTTCCTGGCTCTCCCTCTCTCCCTTCTCTCCTTCCTGTCTCTCCCTCTCTCCCTTCTCTCCTTCCTGGCTCTCCCTCTCTCCCTTCTCTCCTTCCGGGCTCTCCCTCTCTCCCTTCTCTCCTTCCGGGCTCTCCCTCTCTCCCTTCTCTCCTTCCGGGCTCTCCCTCTCTCCCTTCTCTCCTTCCGGGCTCTCCCTCTCTCCCTTCTCTCCTTCCTGGCTCTCCCCCTCTCCCTTCTCTCCTTCCTGGCTCTCCTTCTCTCCCTTCTCTCCTTCCTGGCTCTCCTTCTCTCCCTTCTCTCCTTCCTGGCTCTCCCTCTCTCCCTTCTCTCCCTTCTGTCTCTCCCTTCTGTCTCTCCCTTCTGGCTCTCCCTCTCTCCCTTCTCTCCTTCCTGGCTCTCCCTCTCTCCCTTCTCTCCTTCCTGGCTCTCCCTCTCTCCATTCTCACCTACATCGCTCTCCATCTCTCCTTCCTGGCTCTCCCTCTCTCCCTTCTCTCCTTCTCTCCCTTCTCTCCTTCCTGGCTCTCCCTCTCTCCCTTCTCTCCTTCCTGGCTCTCCCTCTCTCCCTTCTCTCCTTCCTGGCTCTCCCTCTCTCCCTTCTCTCCTTCCTGGCTCTCCCTCTCTCCCTTCTCTCCTTCCTGGCTCTCCCTCTCTCCCTTCTCTCCTTCCTGGCTCTCCCTCTCTCCCTTCTCTCCTTCCGGGCTCTCCCTCTCTCCCTTCTCTCCTTCCGGGCTCTCCCTCTCTCCCTTCTCTCCTTCCGGGCTCTCCCTCTCTCCATTCTTCCGGGCTCTCCCTTCTTCCGGGCTCTCCCCCTCTCCCTTCTTCCGGGCTCTCCCCCTCTCCCTTCTTCCGGGCTCTCCCCCTCTCCCTTCTTCCGGGCTCTCCCCCTCTCCCTTCTTCCGGGCTCTCCCCCTCTCCCTTCTTCCGGGCTCTCCCCCTCTCCCTTCTTCCGGGCTCTCCCCCTCTCCCTTCTTCCGGGCTCTCCCCCTCTCCCTTCTTCCGGGCTCTCCCCCTCTCCCTTCTTCCGGGCTCTCCCCCTCTCCCTTCTTCCGGGCTCTCCCCCTCTCCCTTCTTCCGGGCTCTCCCCCTCACCCTTCTTCCGGGCTCTCCCCCTCTCCCTTCTTCCGGGCTCTCCCCCTCTCCCTTCTTCCGGGCTCTCCCCCTCTCCCTTCTTCCGGGCTCTCCCCCTCTCCCTTCTTCCGGGCTCTCCCTCTCTCCCTTCTTCCGGGCTCTCCCTCTCTCCCTTCTTCCGGGCTCTCCCTCTCTCCCTTCTCTCCTTCCGGGCTCTCCCTCTCTCCCTTCTCTCCTTCCGGGCTCTCCCTCTCTCCATTCTTCCGGGCTCTCCCTTCTTCCGGGCTCTCCCTTCTTCCTGGCTCTCCCTCCTTATCACTCCCTCTATCCTCCATCATTGGCAGTAAGCTGCTTCCTCTCCCCACCTTGAAGGCGCACCCTCCCAGTGTTTACACAGACTTAGCTACCTTCTACACTCCCTCGTGTGACTGGTGGTAATCTCCTTCCTTTACTACCAGTGCTTCTCCCTGTTCACCCAGGCTGTGGTTGGCAAGTTGGACTACTTGCGACCAGCAGTAACAACCTGGTTGATCAGGCCCTGATCCACCACGAGGCCTGGTTATAGACTGGGCCACAGAGGGCGTTGGCCCCCGAAATACCCTCCAGGTAGACCCACCCTCTCCCTTTCATTCTTCTCTCTTTTCCTCTTCCTGCCTTTATTCCCTATTTTAATATCTCACTGAACTTAAAATAAATCCAATTGAACGAAAATTTAGATAAATATATAAATATACTCTTTGATAAATGTCAGTGGTCACATAGAAGGGGGGTCACAGTGGTCACACAGAAGAGGGGTCACAGTGGTCACACGGAAGGGGGGGGTCACAGTGGTCACACGGAAGGGGGGGGTCACAGTGGTCACACGGAAGGGGGGTCACAGTGGTCATACGGAAGGGGGGTCACAGTCTCAGTAGTAGTAACCAGTGTACCAGTAGATGACTCACTACCAACCGTCTCTGCCTGAGTCACTGTCTGTATTCATATTGTGCTGACCACAGCAGTATTCAAAGACCCCCTCACATATGGGTACTGTGGGCGGCCAGTCAGTTATACGAGAGTGAGCAAGGAGATAGGCAGGCTGTTTGGGCGCTCCCCACATTATCTGTAATTATACGTACTACCAGCCTACGTGAGTATTACTTTATCCTATCCACGTATCGAACTCCCACATGATAAATGGTCTGCCGGGGAGACCTCATCCACTTCACTGGATCAATCTGTTCCACCAGTTGAGGAGAGACTTAGCTCCCACTGACTTCCCAGATGAAGTCAAGCGTTTGTTGACTCTGTTGAACAAACATCGTAAAGCCATTGCCTTACCAGGTGAGAAGATGGGTATAATGAACTTATTGTCCCATCGTATTCCACTTGAACCTGGTACTAGACCTATCTACATACCTGCGTACAGAATGCCTCATTCACAAGTTGCTGTCGCAGAAGAATTGATCAATCAAATGCTTGATGATGGAGTTATTGCACCTAGCAATTCACCTTGGAATGCACCCTTGATCCTAGTACCTAAGAAGGATGGTACTTGGCGCCCAGTAATTGACTTTAGGAAGTTAAATGCGAAAACCATTCCAGATCGCTTCCCACTTCCTGTACTGGGTGATCTTTTACGTAACATCGGAGATAAAGTCTTTTCAACCCTGGATTTGTTACAAGGGTTTTGGCAAGTCCCTCTTCACGAGGACACCCAAGAGCTAACTGCATTCTCCACTCCTACAGGTCATTATCACTTCCTCCGTATGGCGTTTGGATTACGATCTTCCCCTATCACGTTCTCAAGGCTCATGACTAATATCTTTAGAGGTCTCATAGGTAATGCACTTATGGTGTACTTAGATGACGTAATCATCATGTCTAAAGACGTGGATACACACTTGAAAAGACTTGATGTAGTACTTGGTAAGCTTGAAGAAGCCAATTTAAAGATCAAACTGTCTAAATGTCAATTTTTCAGATCAGAAATTAAGTTTCTTGGTCACGTAGTCACTCCTAGAGGGGTTACGACTGACCAAAGTAAAGTAACTGCAGTACTAAATTTTCCAACACCCAAAACTGCTGATGCCGTAAGATCCTTTGTGGGCTTAGCAGGTTTTTATAGATCTTTCATTGCCAATTTTTCTTCCATAGCTGCTCCTCTAACTGAGTTGCTTAAGAAAGATGCTCCTTTTGTTTGGACCTTCCGTCAAGAAAGAGCATTCCAAACTCTAAAAGAAAAGCTAACATCTGCTCCAATTTTGAAATTTCCAGATTTTTCTAAGCCCTTCTATCTGACAACTGATGCTAGTTCAATTGGCATAGGCGCCGTACTAGCTCAGAAGACCGATGGCAAGTACAACGCAGTTGCATTTGCTAGCCGAGTCCTTACGAAGGCTGAACGTAATTATACAGTAACTGAGCAAGAAGCTTTAGCAATAGTATGGTCTTTAAAGCACTTCCGAGACATTATTTATCAGTACTCTGTTCATGTCTTGACAGACCATGCTCCACTGATACCCTTATTCCAGAACAAACAACCTACTGGAAGGTTAGCCAGATGGACCTTGACTATCCAAGAGTTCAATCCCACCTTTGAGCATTTACCTGGCAAGTCAAATGTAGTCGCAGATGCCTTATCGCGACATAGTATAGTAACTGCAGACCCTCCATTTAGTGCTGAAGATGTAAAGAATGCTCAACGAACAGATCCCATGTGGTCTGGTGTTATTCGATTCCTGCTCCAGGAAGATCTTATTCTGACTGTGAAGCCACCAGCACCCATCAGTGACTTTGTCATGAACCAAGAATTACTGTATCGAACAGCCGAGTTGGGTACTCCTTGCAGAAGAGTATACCAGTTAGTAATTCCACAGTCACTAGTGAATGTAGCCTTACAGCTAGTTCACGATGTACCAGGTGTTGCGCACCCTGGTATGGATCGTTCAGTAAAACAAGCCAGATTGAAATACTTTTGGCCTCGTATGGCAACTGATATTTCTGAGTATGTTAAGAAATGTAGTGTCTGCATGCAACATAAAGGTAATGCTAATGGTCCTAATCCAATCCAAGTATATCCAACTACTAGCGAACCATGGGAAAGAGTTGCGCTAGATTTGTTAACTAATTTCCAATGTTCCCTCCAAGGCAACAAACATCTGTGTGTTATGGTAGACCATTTCACCAGATATTGTGAGTTAGTTCCTATTGCAGATAAGACTGCCGAGACAGTAGCTAAAGCGTTTAAAGAACGCATTATCTACAGGCATACCACCCCTAAGTCCCTAGTAACAGATAATGGAGGTGAATTCTGTAATGAGATTCTTGAAAATTTGTGTACCTTGTACAAGATCTCTAAATCCACCATTGTTCCTCATCATCCTGCCAGCAATGGGTTAGTGGAACGAACCAATAAGAAAGTACTTATGTCTTGAGAGCCACTATCAATCCCAACAGTGAAACTTGGGATGAAGTTATACCTGATGTGCAGTGTGCTATAAATTCTGCTTACAATGTTTCTATAGGTGACACTCCACATTATGCATTGTACGGTGTAGATAAACGTTTGCCTTATGAGTTGTTATATTCTAATCCGAAACCAAATTACAACCCTGATGATTTCATAGCAACTCGTACCAGCTTAGTTCAAAGTGTTTTTAGAAGAATCCGTGAAACACTTCATAAATCAACAGCAGAATTTACAAGAGTCGCAAACACTCGAGCAAAGCCATCCAAAATCAAAGTAGGTTCGAGAGTTATGCTGATTAACTTTAACAAAACGTCTGCAATGCCAAAGCTTGATCAAAAGTTTGTTGGTCCTTATCGAGTAGTTGAACATATCACTGGTAATAAGTATAAGGTTAGAGAGATTAGTACTGGTCAGTATAAAGAATCGCATTTAGATCATATGAAGTTAGTATGTGATGATAATGATGTTCCAACCCAGACTAATGAGACAGACTAACAATCCTCCTGATCCTGTACTCTCTTCCTCTGATACTCAGTCAGACGATCAACCTGAATGTCGTTATTCCCTATGTACACGACAGGTATTGAGAAATCCTCAAGTATCATTTGTAACATCCAATTCAGATTTGCCTCAAATACAGCATGAGTTAGCCAATGCTACAGAGTTTGATCCTCCCAGAGATGACACCCATTCTGCATATGTCAATCTTACCCTAGCAGAGTTGGGGTTAAATGTAAATAACCTGTATAGATGAATATTACAGTATCAACTTATCAGTATTCAAGAATTTTTTTTTTTGTGTTCACGTTCTCTTCGAGTTCTGAGAGTTAACAGTCTAGATTTGAGTGCACTGAATCTGCCTTTCTGTTAAACACTTCTTTCTTGTATATATTCTTCCTCAGAATCCGTAGATCACATGAATACAGATCGATCAAATTTTTTTATCACTTCCACTGTGTAATCCCAACGTTGAGTTTCATTCGATGAGTTGTGCTATATTATACCTTGTATTGCATTACAGTTTCAGTTATGTAAGCTTCCATTCCAATGTTCTACTTATGTATGTTATAATGTTTAATTGTTGTGTACTTTGACATTGTATAGAATCAGCCCAAGCCGTATACCTGCCATCTCTAGTTTGTATTAGTTGTATGTCGGGACGACATACGTTAGCGTCGCCGAGATCTCAGTAGTAGTAACCAGTTACCAGTAACCAGTGTACCAGTAGATGACTCACTAACAACCGTCTCTGCCTGAGTCACTGTCTGTATTCATATTGTGCTGACCACAGCAGTATTCAAAGACCCCCTCACATATGGGTACTGTGGGCGGCCAGTCAGTTATAGGAGAGTGAGCAAGGAGATAGGCAGGCTGTTTGGGCGCTCCCCACATTATCTGTAATTATACGTACTACCAGCCTACGTATTACTTTACCCTATCCACGTATCGAACTCCCACTTGATAACAGTGGTCACACAGAAGGGGTGTCACAGTGGTCACACGGAAGGGGGGTCACAGTGGTCACACGGAAGGGGGGTCACAGTGGTCACACGGAAGGGGAGTCACAGTGGTCACACGGAAGGGGGGGTCACAGTGGTCACACGGAAGGGGAGTCACAGTGGTCACACGGAAGGGGAGTCACAGTGGTCACACGGAAGGGGGGGGTCACTGGTCACACTGGAACGGGGGGGGGGGGTCACAGTGGTCACACGGAAGGGGGGGTCACAGTCACACGGAAGGGGGGGTCACACGGAAGGGGGGGTCACAGTGGTCACACGGAAGGGGGGGTCACAGTGGTCACACGGAAGGGGGGGGTCACAGTGGTCACACGGAAGGGGAGTCACAGTGGTCACACGGAAGGGGGGGGTCACAGTGATCACACGGAAGGGGGGGGGTCACAGTGGTCACACGGAAGGGGGGGTCACAGTGGTCACACGGGGGGGGTCACAGTGGTCACACGGAAGGGGGGGTCACAGTGGTCACACAGAAGGGGGGTCACAGTGGTCACACGGAAGGGGAGTCACAGTGGTCACACGGAAGGGGGGGTCACAGTGGTCACACGGAAGGGGAGTCACAGTGGTCACACGGAAGGGGGGGTCACAGTGGTCACACGGAAGGGGGGGTCACAGTGGTCACACGGAAGGGGGGGGTCACAGTGGTCACACGGAAGGGGGGGGGTCACAGTGGTCACACAGTCGCAGTGGTCACACGGAAGGGGGGGGTCACAGTGGTCACACGGAAGGGGGGGGTCACAGTGGTCACACGGAAGGGGGGGGGTCACAGTGGTCACACGGAAGGGGGGTCACAGTGGTCACACAGTCGCAGTGGTCACACGGAAGGGGGAGTCGCAGTGGTCACACGGAAGGGGGAGTCGCAGTGGTCACACGGAAGGGGGGTGGTCACAGTGGTCACACGGAAGGGGGGGTCACAGTGGTCACACGGAAGGGGGTCACAGTGGTCACACGGAAGGGGGGGTCACAGTGGTCACACGGAAGGGGGGGTCACAGTGGTCACACGGAAGGGGGGGTCACAGTGGTCACACGGAAGGGGGGGTCACAGTGGTCACACGGAAGGGGGGGTCACTGGTCACACGGAAGGGGGGTCACAGTGGTCACACTTGTGTCACAAAATACAGAAAAAACCTACGGAGTCACAAAAATTTGATGGCCACTCTGCCCCAAGACTGAACTTACAGGTACAGTTTGAACACTGTTGCAATTCAGGTAATGTTGGGTCAGGCGGCGACGGAAGCCGAGGCGGCGACGGAAGCCGAGGCGGCGACGGAAGCCGAGGCGGCGACGGAGAATCAGAGGCAGTCAAGACAGAAATGCTCCACTCTTACCTGGGGAAATGTAGTTGAGAGCAGGTTTTAATGTTGACTGCCTGGTCAACTAGGCTGTTGCTGTCAGC
The DNA here is from genome assembly GCF_038502225.1 of Cherax quadricarinatus. Lineage (NCBI taxonomy): Eukaryota > Metazoa > Arthropoda > Malacostraca > Decapoda > Parastacidae > Cherax > Cherax quadricarinatus. The sequence continues at coordinate 2,825,187 of NC_091382.1, forward strand.
AACCAGTGGGTCTACATAGCCATAACAGCCTGGCTGATTAGGTGCTGGTAGCTGGTTCCTGGAGTCTACCTGGAGGGTATTCCGGGGATCAACGCCCCCGCGGCCCGGTCCACGACCAGGCCTCCCGGTGGATCAGGGCCTGATCTACCAGGTTGTTACTGCTGGCCACACATACGAACCACAGCCCGGCTGATCCGGTTGAGTCTTGACCAAAAAAAAACACGTGATATGTCATTCTTGATATGTTTGGCCCACCAGTGGCTAGACCAAGTCTCTCAGAGATGGCCAGAGAGATCAAGTCTCACAGAGATGGCCAGAGAGATCAAGTCTCACAGAGATGGCCAGAGAGATCAAGTCTCACAGAGATGGCCAGAGAGATCAAATCTCGCAGAGATGGCCAGAGAGACCAAGTCTCACAGAGATGGCCAGAGAGACCAAGTCTCGCAGAGATGGCCAGAGAGACCAAGTCTCGCAGAGATGGCCAGAAAGATCAAGTCTCACAGACATGGCCAGAAAGATAAAGTCTCACAGACATGGCCAGAAAGATCAAGTCTCACAGACATGGCCAGAAAGATCAAGTCTCACAGACATGGCCAGAAAGATCAAATCTCACAGACATGGCCAGAAAGATCAAATCTCACAGACATGGCCAGAAAGATCAAATCTCACAGACATGGCCAGAGAGATCAAGTCTCACAGAGATGGCCAGGAAGATCAAGTCTCACAGACATGGCCAGAAAGACCAAGTCTCGCAGAGATGGCCAGAGAGATCAAGTCTCGCAGAGATGGCCAGAGAGACCAAGTCTCGCAGAGATGGCCAGAGAGACCAAGTCTCGCAGAGATGGCCAGAGAGACCAAGTCTCGCAGAGATGGCCAGAGAGACCAAGTCTCGCAGAGATGGCCAGAGAGACCAAGTCTCGCAGAGATGGCCAGAGAGACCAAGTCTCGCAGAGATGGCCAGAGAGACCAAGTCTCACAGAGATGGCCAGAGAGATCAAGTCTCACAGAGATGGCCAGAGAGATCAAGTCTCACAGAGATGGCCAGAGAGATCAAGTCTCACAGAGATGGCCAGAGAGATCAAATCTCGCAGAGATGGCCAGAGAGATCAAGTCTCGCAGAGATGGCCAGAGAGATCAAGTCTCGCAGAGATGGCCAGAGAGACCAAGTCTCGCAGAGATGGCCAGAGAGACCAAGTCTCGCAGAGATGGCCAGAGAGACCAAGTCTCGCAGAGATGGCCAGAGAGACCAAGTCTCGCAGAGATGGCCAGAGAGACCAAGTCTCGCAGAGATGGCCAGAGAGACCAAGTCTCGCAGAGATGGCCAGAGAGACCAAGTCTCGCAGAGATGGCCAGAGAGACCAAGTCTCGCAGAGATGGCCAGAGAGACCAAGTCTCGCAGAGATGGCCAGAGAGACCAAGTCTCGCAGAGATGGCCAGAGAGACCAAGTCTCGCAGAGATGGCCAGAGAGACCAAGTCTCGCAGAGATGGCCAGAGAGACCAAGTCTCGCAGAGATGGCCAGAGAGACCAAGTCTCGCAGAGATGGCCAGAGAGACCAAGTCTCGCAGAGATGGCCAGAGAGACCAAGTCCCGCAGAGATGGCCAGAGAGACCAAGTCTCGCAGAGATGGCCAGAGAGACCAAGTCTCGCAGAGATGGCCAGAGAGACCAAGTCTCGCAGAGATGGCCAGAGAGACCAAGTCTCGCAGAGATGGCCAGAGAGACCAAGTCTCGCAGAGATGGCCAGAGAGACCAAGTCTCGCAGAGATGGCCAGAGAGACCAAGTCTCACAGAGATGGCCAGAGAGATCAAGTCTCACAGAGATGGCCAGAGAGATCAAGTCTCACAGAGATGGCCAGAGAGATCAAGTCTCACAGAGATGGCCAGAGAGATCAAGTCTCACAGAGATGGCCAGAGAGATCAAGTCTCACAGAGATGGCCAGAGAGATCAAGTCTCACAGAGATGGCCAGAGAGATCAAGTCTCACAGAGATGGCCAGAGAGATCAAGTCTCACAGAGATGGCCAGAGAGATCAAGTCTCACAGAGATGGCCAGAGAGATCAAGTCTCACAGAGATGGCCAGAGAGATCAAGTCTCACAGAGATGGCCAGAGAGATCAAGTCTCACAGAGATGGCCAGAGAGATCAAGTCTCACAGAGATGGCCAGAGAGATCAAGTCTCTCAGAGATGGCCAGAGAGATCAAGTCTCTCAGAGATGGCCAGAAAGATCAAGTCTCACAGAGATGGCCAGAAAGATCTCTGTATATCAGATCAAGTTTACTCTCTATAAGGGTTACAATGTGTGGTTTATAGGTTTTGTTATTGTGTGGTTTATATGTTATAAAATACTAATTACAGAGGGGGCCACTAGGACACCCAGCATGGCTAGGTATTACAGAGGGGGCCACTAGGACACCCAGCATGGCTAGGTATTACAGAGGGGGCCACTAGGACACCCAGCATGGCTAGGCATTACAGAGGGGGCCACTAGGACACCTAGCATGGTTAGGCATTACAGAGGGGGCCACTAGGACACCTAGCATGGCTAGGCATTACAGAGGGGGCCACTAGGACACCTAGCATGGCTAGGCATTACAGAGGGGGCCACTAGGACACCAAGCATGGCTAGGCATTTCGGGCAGACTTAGATTAATTCTTAACATTAAATGCTTACAGATTATGGTATTAAGGCTAAGTGACTAACTACATCATAATTTGTGAGTTTAGCAATGTGAATGCTTTTGTTTTGGCACAATACAAAGTGTCTGTATTGGAGTATCATAGGCAAAGTTATGACTAGTTAGGATTTATTAAGATTAAGATTAGTATTTCTGGGTTTATAGTCAGTGGGTGAGTGAGTAACTGTGAACCATCAGGTGGTTATCATGTAGTTAGTTGACGGGCTGTATCAGGGAGATAAGATGTTTTCTAACTGTAGTTTTGAAAGTGATGAATGTGTCTGCAGTTCTAGAGTTTTTAGGTAGGGCGTTCTAGATTTTAGGGCCTTTGACATACATAGAATTTTTGTAAAGGTTTAGTCGGACACGGGGAATGTCAGATGTTTGTGTCTGGTGTTGTGCCTGTGGGTTCTGTCACAACTATCAAGAAAGCGTTTTAGGTCAAGGTTGATATTGGAGTTTAAGGTGCTGTAGATGTAGATTGCACAGTAGTAAGTGTGGATGTTGTGAACAGGGAGTAAGTTTAGGTCTGTGAAGAGTGGGGGAGGGGGGGGGTGTTGCCAGGGATGGGATTTAGTGATTATTCTCACTGCGGCTTTTTGTTGGGTTATTATTGGCTTTAGGTGTGTTGCTGCAGGAGAGAGAAGCTTAAGACAGGTGAGCAGGACAAGCAGAACACACATTGCACCTGCTGGGTGGCCACAGCCTAGACATTCAGATGAAGCAGCAACAGCAGCAGGAAAACAAGGCCAAACTTAAGCTATAGTGCGTTGGTCAGGTGGCGACCTGCCAGCCTGGTAGCGGCGGTGGTGACTACCTCCCCCAGTAACACTATCACAAGACACATTGCCACCAATATACGAGCATACTTTTAATGAAGCTGGCTAGCTGCAGGTGCCGCTATCCCCTCTTTTCTTCCTTCCCTCCCTCCCTTCTTCCTTCCTTCCTTCCTTCATTTCTTTCCTCCCTCAAGGACTCCACTGGAAATAAGTCACTGATTTTCTGGGGTCATCCTAGGTAATTTACACACTTTACTCGTGTATTTATTTGTGTGTTTGTACCTAGATAAACTTTCCTCTCCCTCCTTTCTTCCCTCCCTCTCTCTCTCTCTCTCTCTCTCCTTTCTTCCCTCAGCTCACACCTCTGTCTTCATCTCCTTTGCGTCTAGATGCAGTATAGAAACTACCACCAGTCTACCTGGTGTGTGGACGCACTGTACTGGCCCAGCTGCACTTGTTTACAAACACACTGGACATGTTTGCTTACTCAACCCTTTAAAAAATATTCCACTTACCAAAATCACACTGTGGTATAAATGGATAAGTTGGAGAATGACATGACTTACGAAATCGTAATGACACGATTGCAAACAAACCATACCACGGACGGGGATAGAACCCGCGGTCAGAGATTCTCAAAACCCCAGACCGTCTGTAAAAACTTGCATTTGTGGTCACAGTGGTGCCTGTGGTAACCTTCCTATGGTGTATAAATTTATCTAATTGGATGAATCTTATTTAAGCCACCTGGTCAAGTGGCTAACGCATCGGTCTGGAGTTTTGCGACTCCGTGATTGCGGGTTCGAACCCCGCCCGTGGTATGGTTTGTAAGAATGACAAACTTGTGCAACATTCGAAGAATGATAGACTGGACACATTGACTCCAGACTGAGGGACTGATTACCTCAAACTCCTCTCTATCTTCCACCTTTCTCTGGACTGAAGTAGCCACTGGCTGGCGACACGCTTCCCCAGTAAAGATTCTCAACTGGACAAGTGTCTCAGGCGTCAAAGTCACATATCACTATCAACTTTAGACTGTCTTCAAAATCGTCAGGAAGACTAAGCTATTCAAAGTAACTGATAGCAGGTGGAGAGACTGTCAGTAACCATGAAGTCTGCTCGTTCTCATGACGGCTGAGACTGATAACAATGACAGCCACAAGCAGCAGAAAAAAGCTTACTGGAAAAAAATTAGGTCTGAATGGAGCTTCTCCAAATCTCCGGCTTCAGAAAGCTGCCCATTGAGAAACACATTGCCCCGATAAAGCTCACCTACAGTTAAGAGGGGTCACCGCCCCCACATGGTCCCAGACCAGACCTAGTTAATGACCTCGTCCAAGAGTTCTTACTAGAGTGAACGTTACTAGACAAGAGGTCCTTACAGCTCTCCTAGCTTTGCTAGGCCTTGTAAATAACAGCTGAAGTTCTTACCAGGTACTAGCTGCTCTTTTAGCCAGCTCTCCTAGCTTTGCTAGGCCTTGTAAGTAACAGCTGAAGTTCTTACCAGGTACTAGCTGCTCTTTTAGCCAGCTCTCCTAGCTTTGCTAGGCCTTGTAAGTAACAGCTGAAGTTCTTACCAGGTACTAGCTGCTCTTTTAGCCAGCTCTCCTAGCTTTGCTAGGCCTTGTAAATAACAGCTGAAGTTCTTACCAGGTACTAGCTGCTCTTTTAGCCAGCTCTCCTAGCTTTGCTAGGCCTTGTAAGTAACAGCTGAAGTTCTTACCAGGTACTAGCTGCTCTTTTAGCCAGCTCTCCTAGCTTTGCTAGGCCTTGTAAGTAACAGCTGAAGTTCTTACCAGGTACTAGCTGCTCTTTTAGCCAACAGACAAGAATTTTATAATTCCAGGACACTGGAAAAAAAGGATTTTTACGGAGAGATTTCAGAAGGGTTGCAAAAGTTTGGTGCAGTAGTTGGTAGTAAGGAGAGAGGCAGGGGGGAGCTGGCAGAAGTTGGCAGAGTGGAAGAGAAGCTTGCAGGGAGAAGAGAAGAGATAGAAAGGAAGGTAAAGAGAAAGATGAGGTTAGAGAAGTAGCTAGGGTACAGACTGTGGCTTAAGTGCAGCAGTGTACTGATTGGGTACCTAACACTAGTATCTTCTAGGTACCGTAAATGCAGTAGTGTACTGATTGGGTACCTAACACTAGTATCTTCTAGGCACCGTAAATGCAGCAGTGTACTGATTGGGTACCTAACACTAGTATCTTCTACGTACCATAAGTGCAGTAGTGTACTGATTGGGTACCTAATACTAGTATCTTCTAGGTACCGTAAGTGCAGTAGTGTACTGACTGGGTACCTAACACTAGTATCTTCTAGGTACCTTCCTGGGAATTCCTGGAGCATTCAAATTGGTTAAACTTAGATTTAGAAAGGATATAGGAAAGTACTGGATCGGAAACAGTAGTCTGAGTGGAAGTCTACCTGGTAGGGTCACTGAAGCTAAAACCTTGGGTAGCTTCAAATACAGGTTAGGTAAATAAACGAGTGAGATGTGCTGGATTTAAGTGGAACTTGAACACGAGTTAATAGGGTTAAGCTTATTTTTTGGGTAACATTGATAATGGTTTGGGCCAATATTTTTATTAGTAGGTTTGGGTTTGAGAAGAACCTAACAAGTATGAGCCAGTAGGCCTGCTACAGTGTTCCTTTGTTTTTATACATGTAGAAACCTGCCAGGGGTCAATGCCCCCATGGCTCAGCCCCAGACCAGGCCTCCTGGTGGATCAAAGCCTGATCAACCAGGCTGTTACTGTTGGCCACAAACTGTCCAGCGTGCCAACCACAGCCTGGATAATCAGGAACTGATTTATAGATCTTGTCTTACCAGTCGAGATAATACAATGCTGGCAGAAAAGGAATCTTACTAGACATTTCACAACACTTTTTCTCTTAATTTAAAAAAAATGAAAGCTACCAGGGATTGACAAGGAATTTTTCAGAACGGAAGTATGTGTGAGGAATGAGGGGAGACCCTCCCTCAATGTCAAGGTGAGCATGTGAGGGGAGGAGCGAGGGGAAACAGCTTCCCCTCACAATATCAAGGTTGGGACGTCGTACTATGGTCAAAGAGGAACACAGCAGCCAGCCAGCCAGGTGCTTCCTCCCCTCCATGTTAAGTATCGATTACAAGCGTCTCTACCACACCCTCCTTCCCTCCCACACAACTCTACGCCCCCTCCCCGCCCTTCTCTACGCCTTTACGCACCCCCTCTGCTCTCAATTATGTCTCCCCTACACCACCCACGCACGCACAGGCGTCCTACTGTAAACACACGCACGTGCGTCCTACTGTAAACACACGCACGTGCGTCCTACTGTAAACACACGCACGTGCGTCCTACTGTAAACACACGCACGTGCGTCCTACTGTAAACACACGCACGTGCGTCCTACTGTAAACACACGCACGTGCGTCCTACTGTAAACACACGCACGTGCGTCCTACTGTAAACACACGCACGTGCGTCCTACTGTAAACACACGCACGTGCGTCCTACTGTAAACACACGCACGTGCGTCCTACTGTAAACACACGCACGTGCGTCCTACTGTAAACACACGCACGTGCGTTCTACTGTAAACACGCATCTGCACACAAGGCGAGTACAACTAGGTTTAACTCGTGATTTTCCAGTTTAAAACAGGCGATTTACACAGCTTTCCTCAAGGTGACTTGAAAGATGGGTAACTGAACTAGATGGTAACATGACTCCCCCCAAGACTCTCCCCTCACGTCTTTCACTCCCCAAGACTCTCCCCTCACGTCTTTCACTCCCCCAAGACTCTCCCCTCACGTCTTTCACCCCCCCAAGACTCTCCCCTCACGTCTTTCACCCCCCCAAGACTCTCCCCTCACGTCTTTCACCCCCCCAAGACTCTCCCCTCACGTCTTTCACCCCCCCAAGACTCTCCCCTCACGTCTTTCACCCCCCCAAGACTCTCCCCTCACGTCTTTCACCCCCCCAAGACTCTCCCCTCACGTCTTCCACCCCCCCAAGACGCTCCCCTCACCTCCTTCACTCCCCAAGACGCTCCCCTCACCTTCACTCCCCAAGACACTCCCCTCACCTCTTTCATTCCCCAAGACTCTCCCCTCGCCTCTCTCTCCCCCAAGACTCTCCCCCAAGACTCTTTCACTCCCCAAGACACTCCCCTCACCTCTTTCACTCCCCAAGACTCTCCCCTCACCTCTTTCACTCCAAGACTCTCCCCTCGCCTCTTTCACTCCCCCAAGACTCTCCCCTCGCCTCTTTCACTCCCCCAAGACTCTCCCCTCGCCTCTTTCACTCCCCCAAGACTCTCCCCTCGCCTCTTTCACTCCCCCAAGACTCTCCCCCTCACCTCCTTCACTCCCCAAGACTCTCCCCCTCACCTCCTTCACTCCCCAAGACTCTCCCCCTCACCTCCTTCACTCCCCAAGACTCTCCCTTCACCTCTTTCACTCCCCAAGACTCTCCCCTCACGTCTTTCACTCCCCAAGACTCTCCCCTCGCGTCTTTCACTCCCCCAAGACTCTCCCCTCACGTCTTTCACTCCCCCAAGACTCTCCCCTAACGTCTCTCACTCCCCAAGACTCTCCCCTCACGTCTTTCACCCCCAAGACTCTCCCATCACGTCTTTCACCCCCAAGACTCTCCCCTCACGTCTTTCACTCCCCCAAGACTCTCCCCTCACATCTTTCACTCCCCAAGACTCTCCCCTCACATCTTTCACTCCCCCAAGACTCTCCCCTCACCTCTTTCACTCCCCAAGACTCTCCCCTCACGTCTTTCACTCCCCAAGACTCTCCCCTCACCTCTTTCACTCCCCAAGACTCTCCCCTCACCTCTTTCACTCCCCAAGACTCTCCCCTCACGTCTTTCACCCCCCAAGACTCTCCCTTCACCTCTTTCACTCCCCAAGACTCTCCCCTCACGTCTTTCACTCCCCAAGACTCTCCCCTCACGTCTTTCACTCCCCAAGACTCTCCCCTCACGTCTTTCACTCCCCAAGACTCTCCCCTCACGTCTTTCACTCCCCAAGACTCTCCCCTCACGTCTTTCACTCCCCAAGACTCTCCCCTCACGTCTTTCACTCCCCCAAGACTCTCCCCTCACGTCTTTCACTCCCCAAGACTCTCCCTTCACGTCTTTCACTCCCCCAAGACTCTCCCCTCACGTCTTTCACTCCCCAAGACTCTCCCCTCACGTCTTTCACTCCCCAAGACTCTCCCCTCACGTCTTTCACTCCCCAAGACTCTCCCCTCACGTCTTTCACTCCCCAAGACTCTCCCCTCACATCTTTCACTCCCCCAAGACTCTCCCCTCACGTCTTTCACTCCCCCAAGACTCTCCCCTCACATCTTTCACTCCCCCAAGACTCTCCCCTCACATCTTTCACTCCCCAAGACTCTCCCCTCACGTCTTTCACCCCCCAAGACTCTCCCCTCACGTCTTTCACTCCCCCAAGACCCTCCCCTCACGTCTTTCACTCCCCAAGACTCTCCCTTCACGTCTTTCACTCCCCAAGACTCTCCCCTCACGTCTTTCACTCCCCAAGACTCTCCCCTCACGTCTTTCACTCCCCCAAGACTCTCCCCTCACGTCTTTCACTCCCCCAAGACTCTCCCCTCACGTCTTTCACTCCCCAAGACTCTCCCTTCACGTCTTTCACTCCCCAAGACTCTCCCCTCACGTCTTTCACTCCCCAAGACTCTCCCCTCACGTCTTTCACTCCCCAAGACTCCCTTCACGTCTTTCACTCCCCCAAGACTCTCCCCTCACCTCTTTCACTCCCCAAGACTCTCCCCTCACCTCTTTCACTCCCCAAGACTCTCCCCTCACCTCTTTCACTCCCCAAGACTCTCCCTTCACGTCTTTCACTCCCCAAGACTCTCCCCTCACGTCTTTCACTCCCCAAGACTCTCCCTTCACGTCTTTCACTCCCCAAGACTCTCCCCTCACGTCTTTCACTCCCCAAGACTCTCCCCTCACGTCTTTCACTCCCCAAGACTCTCCCTTCACCTCTTTCACTCCCCCAAGACTCTCCCCTCACGTCTTTCACTCCCCCAAGACTCTCCCCTCACGTCTTTCACTCCCCAAGACTCTCCCCTCACGTCTTTCACTCCCCAAGACTCTCCCCTCACGTCTTTCACTCCCCAAGACTCTCCCCTCACGTCTTTCACCCCCCAAGACTCTCCCCTCACGTCTTTCACTCCCCAAGACTCTCCCCTCACGTCTTTCACTCCCCCAAGACTCTCCCCTCACGTCTTTCACTCCCCAAGACTCTCCCCTCACGTCTTTCACTCCCCAAGACTCTCCCTTCACGTCTTTCACTCCCCAAGACTCTCCCCTCACGTCTTTCACTCCCCAAGACTCTCCCTTCACGTCTTTCACTCCCCCAAGACTCTCCCCTCACGTCTTTCACTCCCCAAGACTCTCCCCTCAGACGGGGACGATAAAAGGCGAAAAACTCAAGGAAAATTACAAGAAAGTTTGACCCAAGTTTGCTAACTTGTGGCTCACCCGGCTTGTACCCGGCTTTTAGTGCTTGTACCCGGATTTTAGTGCTTGTACCCGGCTTCTAGTGCTTGTACCCGGCTTCTAGTGCTTGTACCCCGCTTCTAGTGCTTGTACCCCGCTTCTAGTGCTTGTACCCCGCTTCTAGTGCTTGTACCCCGCTTCTAGTGCTTGAACCCCGCTTCTAGTGCTTGTACCCCGCTTCTAGTGCTTGTACCCCGCTTCTAGTGCTTGTACCCCGCTTCTAGTGCTTGAACCCCGCTTCTAGTGCTTGAACCCCGCTTCTAGTGCTTGAACCCCGCTTCTAGTGCTTGAACCCCGCTTCTAGTGCTTGAACCCCGCTTCTAGTGCTTGAACCCCGCTTCTAGTGCTTGAACCCCGCTTCTAGTGCTTGAACCCCGCTTCTAGTGCTTGTACCCCGCTTCTAGTGCTTGTACCCCGCTTCTAGTGCTTGTACCCCGCTTCTAGTGCTTGTACCCGGCTTCTAGTGCTTGTACCCGGCTTCTAGTGTGTTTTCCCTTAGTCCATCCCTGACCCTTTACTCCTTCCCCCTAGTCCCTCCCCCTTTACTTCCTCAATCCCTGCCCCCTTTGCTTCAGTCCCGAGAGAGGAGAGAGAGAGAGAGAGAGAGAGAGAGAGAGAGAGAGAGAGAGAGAGAGAGAGAGAGAGAGAGAGAGAGAGAGAGAGAGAGAGAGAGAGATCCAGCAAGTATTTAGTTTACCTGGAGTTTACCTGGAGAGAGTTCCGGGGGTCAACGCCCCCGCGGCCCGGTCTGTGACCAGGCCTCATGGTGGATCAGAGCCTGATCAACCAGGCTGTTGCTGCTGGCTACACGCAAACCAACGTACGAGCCACAGCCCGGCTGATCCGGAACTGACTTTAGGTGCTTGTCCAGTGCCAGCTTGAAGACTGCCAGGGGTCTGTTGGTAATCCCCCTTATGTGTGCTGGGAGGCAGTTGAACAGTCTCGGGCCCCTGACACTTATTGTATGGTCTCTTAACGTGCTAGTGACACCCCTGCTTTTCATTGGGGGGATGGTGCATCGTCTGCCAAGTCTTTTGCTTTCGTAGTGAGTGATTTTCGTGTGCAAGTTCGGTACTAGTCCCTCTAGGATTTTCCAGGTGTATATAATCATGTATCTCTCCCTCCTGCGTTCCAGGGAATACAGGTTTAGGAACCTCAAGCGCTCCCAATAATTGAGGTGTTTTATCTCCGTTATGCGCGCCGTGAAAGTTCTCTGTACATTTTCTAGGTCGGCAATTTCACCTGCCTTGAAAGGTGCTGTTAGTGTGCAGCAATATTCCAGCCTAGATAGAACAAGTGACCTGAAGAGTGTCATCATGGGCTTGGCCTCCCTAGTTTTGAAGGTTCTCATTATCCATCCTGTCATTTTTCTAGCAGATGCGATTGATACAATGTTATGGTCCTTGAAGGCGAGATCCTCCGACATGATCACTCCCAGGTCTTTGACGTTGGCGTTTCGCTCTATTTTGTGGCCAGAATTTGTTTTGTACTCTGATGAAGATTTAATTTCCTCATGTTTACCATATCTGAGTAATTGAAATTTCTCATCGTTGAACTTCATATTGTTTTCTGCAGCCCACTGAAAGATTTGGTTGATGTCCGCCTGGAGCTTTGCAGTGTCTGCAATGGAAGACACTGTCATGAAGATTCGGGTGTCATCTGCAAAGGAAGACACGGTGCTGTGGCTGACATCCTTGTCTATGTCGGATATGAGGATGAGGAACAAGATGGGAGCGAGTACTGTGCCTTGTGGAACAGAGCTTTTCACCGTAGCTGCCTCGGACTTTACTCTGTTGACGACTACTCTGTGTTCTGTTAGTGAGGAAATTATAGATCCATCGACCGACTTTTCCTGTTATTCCTTTAGCACGCATTTTGTGCGCTATTACGCCATGGTCACACTTGTCGAAGGCTTTTGCAAAGTCTGTATATATTACATCTGCATTCTTTTTGTCTTCTAGTGCATTTAGGACCTTGTCGTAGTGATCCAATAGTTGAGACAGACAGGGGCGACCTGTTCTAAACCCATGTTGCCCTGGGTTGTGTAACTGATGGGTTTCTAGATGGGTGGTGATCTTGCTTCTTAGGACCCTTTCAAAGATTTTTATGATATGGGATGTTAGTGCTATTGGTCTGTAGTTCTTTGCTGTTGCTTTACTGCCCCCTTTGTGGAGTGGGGCTATGTCTGTTGTTTTTAGTAACTGTGGGACGACCCCCGTGTCCATGCTCCCTCTCCATAGGATGGAAAAGGCTCGTGATAGGGGCTTCTTGCAGTTCTTGATGAACACGGAGTTCCATGAGTCTGGCCCTGGGGCAGAGTGCATGGGCATGTCATTTATCGCCTGTTCGAAGTCATTTGGCGTCAGGATAACATCGGATAGGCTTGTGTTAATCAAATTTTGTGGCTCTCTCTCATAAAAAATTCATTTTGATCTTCGACTCTCAGTCTGGTTAGCGGCTTGCTAAAAACTGAGTCATATTGGGACTTGAGTAGCTCACTCATTTCCTTGCTGTCATCTGTGTAGGACCCATCTTGTTTAAGTAGGGGCCCAATACTGGACGTTGTTCTCGATTTTGATTTGGCATAGGAGAAGAAATACTTTGGGTTTCTTTCGATTTCATTTATGGCTTAATGAAGACATTTGGTTTCTAACACCCAACATAGTGCATCAAACCACCACTAGATGACTCTGGTAACTTTGTTTACATCTGACAAACTAGACGACACAACGCTTACTGCCTTTCTTGTTTGTGTTTTGTCTTACACAACACTAGAAACTGTCCTTATTTCACACTGCAAACACTGTCTAACCTTATCAGATTACCACTACCAACTTTAAATAATAATTACCTCCATTACTAACTTGTGACCAACAACAATTACCACCATCAACTTGTGACCAACAATTCTCTCATTACACAAATCATGATCACAAATCAACTAGTACTGAAGTACAAATCTTCACATTGCACAATCGTGTCCGGGACTTGTTCAGTGTTGCCTAATTTAGCGTCAGTAAATTTAGAAGAAAGTGGAAATATCCCCACTCTTTATGGCGAGATGCGGAGTTCTTAGTCAAGCACTGTGGGGGGAGAGGGATACCCCCGTGAGGGGGGTGCTTCTAAGAGGGATACCCTTGTGGGGGGAGTGGCACCTCCTGTGGAGAAATTCACCCAAACACCTCCAGCAGGGAGCCGCACTCCCCCCAACACCTCCAGCAGGGAGCCGCACTCCCCCCAAACACCTCCAGCAGGGAGCCGCACTCCCCCCAAACACCTCCAGCAGGGAGCCGCACTCCCCCCAAACACCTCCAGCAGGGAGCCGCACTCCCCCCAAACACCTCCAGCAGGGAGCCGCACTCCCCCCAAACACCTCCAGCAGGGAGCCGCACTCCCCCCAAACACCTCCAGCAGGGAGCCGCACTCCCCCCAAACACCTCCAGCAGGGAGCCGCACTCCCCCCAACACCTCCAGCAGGGAGCCGCACTCCCCCCCAACACCTCCAGCAGGAAGCCGCACTCCCCCCAACACCTCCAGCAGGGAGCCGCACTCCCCCCAACACCTCCAGCAGGGAGCCGCACTCCCCCCCAACACCTCCAGCAGGGAGCCGCACTCTCCCCCCAACACCTCCAGCAGGGAGCCGCACTCCCCCAACACCTCCAGCAGGGAGCCGCACTCCCCCAACACCTCCAGCAGGGAGCCGCACTCCCCCCAACACCTCCAGCAGGGAGCCGCACTCCCCCAACACCTCCAGCAGGGAGCCGCACTTCCCCAACACCTCCAGCAGGGAGCCACACTCCCCCAACACCTCCAGCAGGGAGCTGCACTCCCCCCAACACCTCCAGCAGTGAGCAGCACTCCCCCCAACACCTCCAGCAGGGAGCCGCACTCCCCCAACACCTCCCGCAGGAGCAGCACTCCCCCCAACACCTCCAGCAGGGAGCCGCACTCCCCCAACACCTCCAGCAGGGAGCAGCACTCCCCCCAACACCCCTAGCAGGGAGCCACACTCCCCCAACACCTCCAGCAGGGAGCCACACTCCCCCAACACCTCCAGCAGGGAGCCACACTCCCCCAACACCTCCAGCAGGGAGCCACACTCCCCCAACACCTCCAGCAGGGAGCCACACTCCCCCAACACCTCCAGCAGGGAGCCGCACTCCCCCAACACCTCCAGCAGGGAGCCGCACTCCCCCAACACCCCAAGCAGGGAGCCCCACTCCCCCCAACACCTCCAGCAGGGAGCCGCACTCCCCCCAACACCCCCAGCAGGGAGCCACACTCCCCCCAACACCCCCAGCAGGGAGCCACACTCCCCCCAACACCCCCAGCAGGGAGCCTCACACCCCCAACACCTCCAGCAGGGAGCCTCACTCCCCCAACACCCCTAGCAGGGAGCCACACTCCCCCCCACACCCCTAGCAGGGAGCCACACTCCCCCCAACACCCCTAGCAGGGAGCCACACTCCCCCCAACACCCCTAGCAGGGAGCCACACTCCCCCAACACCCCTAGCAGGGAGCCACACTCCCCCCCACACCCCTAGCAGGGAGCCACACTCCCCCCAACACCCCTAGCAGGGAGCCACACTCCCCCCAACACCTCCAGCAGGGAGCCACACTCCCCCAACACCTCCAGCAGGGAGCCACACTCCCCCAACACCTCCAGGAGGGATAGGGAGGACAGACAGTGGGAGTTTCCTTGGCTTCTCGCCAGGATAACCCCTCCTCCCTCACCCCCACACCTAATATCTTCGTAACCTCCCCCACCATGGCAGCCCCCACCCATGGCTACCACCCCAATTCTTCATGACAGCGATCCAGCAGGTGACCGGCAAATCAGCATCGTAAACCCAAATCCTAAGCCACAGAAGCTGCTAAAAGCCACTGTGGGGGAGTGTGGAGCCACGCAACAACAGTGCAAGGGTGCAACAGCCAGTGCAAGGGTGCAACAACAGCCAGTGCAAGGGTGCAACAGCCAGTGCAAGGGTGCAACAGCCAGTGCAAGGGTGCAACAGCCAGTGCAAGGGTGCAACAGCCAGTGCAAGGGTGCAACAGCCAGTGCAAGGGTGCAACAACAGCCAGTGCAAGGGTGCAACAACAGCCAGTACAAGGGTGCAACAACAGCCAGTGCTAGGGTGCAACAACAGCCAGTGCTAGGGTGCAACAACAGCCAGTGAAAGGGTGCAACAACAGCCAGTGCAAGGGTGCAACAACAGCCAGTGCAAGGGTGCAACAACAGCCAGTGCAAGGGTGCAACAACAGCCAGTGCAAGGGTGCAACAACAGCCAGTGCAAGGGTGCAACAACAGCCAGTGCAAGGGTGCAACAACAGCCAGTACAAGGGTGCAACAACAGCCAGTACAAGGGTGCAACAACAGCCAGTACAAGGGTGCAACAACAGCCAGTACAAGGGTGCAACAACAGCCAGTACAAGGGTGCAACAACAGCCAGTACAAGGGTGCAACAACAGCCAGTACAAGGGTGCAACAACAGCCAGTACAAGGGTGCAACAACAGCCAGTACAAGGGTGCAACAACAGCCAGTACAAGGGTGCAACAACAGCCAGTGCAAGGGTGCAACAACAGCCAGTGCAAGGGTGCAACAACAGCCAGTGCAAGGGTGCAACAACAGCCAGTGCAAGGGTGCAACAACAGCCAGTGCAAGGGTGCAACAACAGCCAGTGCAAGGGTGCAACAACAGCCAGTACAAGGGTGCAACAACAGCCAGTACAAGGGTGCAACAACAGCCAGTACAAGGGTGCAACAACAGCCAGTACAAGGGTGCAACAACAGCCAGTACAAGGGTGCAACAACAGCCAGTACAAGGGTGCAACAACAGCCAGTACAAGGGTGCAACAACAGCCAGTACAAGGGTGCAACAACAGCCAGTACAAGGGTGCAACAACAGCCAGTACAAGGGTGCAACAACAGCCAGTACAAGGGTGCAACAACAGCCAGTGCAAGGGTGCAACAACAGCCAGTGCAAGGGTGCAACAACAGCCAGTGCAAGGGTGCAACAACAGCCAGTACAAGGGTGCAACAACAGCCAGTACAAGGGTGCAACAACAGCCAGTACAAGGGTGCAACAACAGCCAGTACAAGGGTGCAACAACAGCCAGTACAAGGGTGCAACAACAGCCAGTGCAAGGGTGCAACAACAGCCAGTGCAAGGGTGCAACAACAGCCAGTGCAAGGGTGCAACAGCCAGTGCAAGGGTGCAACAGCCAGTGCAAGGGTGCAACAACAGCCAGTGCAAGGGTGCAACAACAGCCAGTGCAAGGGTGCAACAACAGCCAGTGCAAGGGTGTGCAACAACAGCCAGTACAAGGGTGCAACAACAGCCAGTGCAAGGGTGCAACAACAGCCAGTGCAAGGGTGCAACAACAGCCAGTGCAAGGGTGCAACAACAGCCAGTGCAAGGGTGCAACAGCCAGTGCAAGGGTGCAACAACAGCCAGTGCAAGGGTGCAACAACAGCCAGTGCAAGGGTGCAACAGCCAGTGCAAGGGTGCAACAGCCAGTGCAAGGGTGCAACAGCCAGTGCAAGGGTGCAACAGCCAGTGCAAGGGTGCAACAACAGCCAGTGCAAGGGTGCAACAACAGCCAGTGCAATGGTACAACAACAGCCAGTGCAGGTATTGCACATGTGTAACACCTGGTCACCAATATACACAAGTATTGCACATGTATTTTATTCCTAACTTTCGTCTTCTGTTGAACTTTCCAGACTACTGTTATCATAACTTCCATCTTCTGTTAGACCTGCCAGACTACTGTTATCATAACTTACATCTTCTGTTAGACCTGCCAGACTACTGTTATCATAACTTACATCTTCTGTTAGACCTGCCAGACTACTGTTGTCATAACTTACATCTTCTGTTAAACCTGCCAGACTACTGTTATCATAACTTACATCTTCTGTTAGACCTGCCAGACTACTGTTATCATAACTTACATCTTCTGTTAGACCTGCCAGACTACTGTTATCATAACTTACATCTTCTGTTAGACCTGCCAGACTACTGTTATCATAACTTCCATCTTCTGTTAGACCTGCCAGACTACTGTTATCATAACTTACATCTTCTGTTAGACCTGCCAGACTACTGTTATCATAACTTACATCTTCTGTTAGACCTGCCAGACTACTGTTATCTTAACTTCCATCTTTTGTTAGACCTGCCAGACTACTGTTATCATAACTTCCATCTTCTGTTAGACCTGCCAGACTACTGTTATCATAACTTACATCTTCTGTTAGACCTGCCAGACTACTGTTTCTTCTACACAGTTTGTCAACAGTCATGCTATATTGTATAGTGCTGGTGAAGCGGGGTATATAGCGATGATATTGGTTTCTGGTGGTTGTGGGTGGTGGTGGTGGTCGTAGTAGGTGGTGGTGAATTACGAGATTGGTTGTGTTTACAGTGGTTCCCGTAGTGTTGCTATCTGTTAATGGTGCCAAAGTGTCCAGGCGTAGATGCGTGTATTTCATGACAGCATCGTGTAAGTGGTAGTGGCTCTTGTGGTGACTGAAGTATAAGTGGTGTTTACAGTTACTAATGTAAGTGAGAGATGGTGGCAGGAGTGGTGGTGAGATGGTGTTGGTGGTTTTCGAGAACTCCACCATGGTAGGGGAGGACTGGCACATTTTCAGGTTGGGGAAAGGAGAGGGGGATAAGTTATGGTGTGTTTAGTGGCACCTGAGTGGCAGCAGTGGTATTTAGTGGCACCTGAGTGGCACCAGTGCTGTTTAAGTGCTGTACCAGCTAAGTGCCTCTGCCCATTACTGCTCTAACTGGCACTTCTCCTCGGCTCAATGGACAGTCACTTCTCGCATTCTACTGCCTCCCTCCTTTCTTCCTTCCTCTCTAGGCCTTCCCTTTACTTCCTCTCCGTCCCACGTTCGCTGCTCCTCTCTTAGAGTGAATATATGGGTATAGTTCCATATATTTCTTCTTTACAACGTATATCCGGGATATACATCCCAGCCATACGTAGCTAGTTCATTCCTAGATTTTCCACCTCAGTTTCAAATTTCCTCATATTGCAAGCGTCTAAAGAAACAATGTGGGCAGTGCGAAAGGCCTCTAGTTGTTTGTGAGAGAACATCAGGACCTGAATCCAACCTTGGAGGGTTGATAACCCAGGATAACCCCTGGAGGGTTGATAACCCAGGATAACCCCTGGAGAGCTAATAACCCAGGATAACCCCTGGAGGGTTGATAACCCAGGATAACCCCTGGAGGGTTGATAACCCAGGATAACCCCTGGAGGGTTGATAACCCAGGATAACCCCTGGAGGGTTGATAACCCAGGATAACCCCTGGAGGGTTGATAACCCAGGATAACCCCTGGAGGGTTGATAACCCAGGATAACCCCTGGAGGGTTGATAACCCAGGATAACCCCTGGAGGGTTGATAACCCAGGATAACCCCTGGAGGGTTGATAACCCAGGATAACCCCTGGAGGGTTGATAACCCAGGATAACCCCTGGAGGGTTGATAACCCAGGATAACCCCTGGAGGGTTGATAACCCAGGATAACCCCTGGAGGGTTGATAACCCAGGACAACCCCTGGAGGGTTGATAACCCAGGACAACCCCTGGAGGGTTGATAACCCAGGACAACCCCTGGAGGGTTGATAACCCAGGACAACCCCTGGAGGGTTGATAACCCAGGATAACCCCTGGAGGGTTGATAACCCAGGATAACCCCTGGAGGGTTGATAACCCAGGATAACCCCTGGAGGATTGATAACCCAGGATAACCCCTGGAGGGTTGATAACCCAGGATAACCCCTGGAGGGTTGATAACCCAGGATAACCCCTGGAGGGTTAACCCAGGATAACCCCTGGAGGGTTGATAACCCAGGAAAACCCCTGGAGGGTTGATAACCCAGGAAAACCCCTGGAGGGTTGATAACCCAGGAAAACCCCTGGAGGGTTGATAACCCAGGAAAACCCCTGGAGGGTTGATAACCCAGGAAAACCCCTGGAGGGTTGATAACCCAGGAAAACCCCTGGAGGGTTGATAACCCAGGATAACCCCTGGAGGGTTGATAACCCAGGATAACCCCTTGAGGGTTGATAACCCAGGATAACCCCTGGAGGGTTGATAACCCAGGATAACCCCTGGAGGGTTGATAACCCAGGATAACCCCTGGAGGGTTGATAACCCAGGATAACCCCTGGAGGGTTGATAACCCAGGATAACCCCTGGAGGGTTGATAACCCAGGATAACCCCTGGAGGGTTGATAACCCAGGATAACCCCTGGAGGGTTGATAACCCAGGATAACCCCTGGAGGGTTGATAACCCAGGATAACCCCTGGAGGGTTGATAACCCAGGATAACCCCTGGAGGGTTGATAACCCAGGATAACCCCTGGAGGGCTGATAACCCAGGATAACCCAGCCTATCAGTGTGGTTTACAATCAGTGGGATCCTTGCCACGATGCGATATGTTGGGTGAACAGGAACAACAAATTTAAGGAGACTTAGTGTCAATCCTTGGCAGGATGGGATGCGAGTCCTTTCGGCTAGCTTGTGGGTGTGTCTGCTGTCTGCCGTCGCCATGCTGGCTGCCGTAACTAGTACGGCTACCGTCGCCACAAAGTCTGCCGTAGCCAGGACGGCTACAGTCGCCATACAGTCTGCCGCAACTAGGACGGTTACCGTCGCCATACAGTCTGCCGCAACTAGGACGGCTACCGTCGCCATACAGTCTGCCGTAGCCAGGACGGCTACCGTCGCCATACAGTCTGCCGCAACTAGGACGGCTACCGTCGCCATACAGTCTGCTGTAACTAGGACGGCTACCATCGCCAAAAACTCTGCCTTAGCCAGGAGGGCTACAGTCCACCCAGAAGCCGCCAGTGTGTCTGGAAGGACTATACGGTACTGTGGTGCCATCTTGACTCCAGCCCCAGTGATGGCGCCTTAAACTCCTTCATCCCTTCGAACTGACCTCAATTCCAAAGATATTTTGATTCCATCAGACGTCGAACTTATCCCTAGCAAAGGATATTTCTGGTTCAACTTATAGACATAGCCCCACTCCACAAAGGGGGCAGTAAAGCAACAGCAAAGAACTACAGACCAATAGCACTAACATCCCATATCATAAAAATCTTTGAAAGGGTCCTAAGAAGCAAGATCACCACCCATCTAGAAACCCATCAGTTACACAACCCAGGGCAACATGGGTTTAGAACAGGTCGCTCCTGTCTGTCTCAACTACTGGATCACTACGACAAGGTCCTAAATGACTAGAAGACAAAAAGAATGCAGATGTAATATATACAGACTTTGCAAAAGCCTTCGACAAGTGTGACCATGGCGTAATAGCGCACAAAATGCGCGCTAAAGGAATAACAGGAAAAGTCGGTCGATGGATCTATAATTTCCTCACTAACAGAACACAGAGAGTAGTCGTCAACAGAGTAAAGTCCGAGGCAGCTACGGTGAAAAGCTTTGTTCCACAAGGCACAGTACTCGCTCCCATCTTGTTCCTCATCCTCATATCCGACATAGACAAGGATGTCAGCCACAGCACCGTGTCTTCCTTTGCAGATGACACCCGAATCTGCATGACAGTGTCTTCCATTGCAGACACTGCAAGGCTCCAGGCGGACATCAACCAAATCTTTCAGTGGGCTGCAGAAAACAATATGAAGTTCAACGATGAGAAATTTCAATTACTCAGATATGGTAAACATGAGGAAATTAAATCTTCATCAGAGTACAAAACAAATTCTGGCCACAAAATAGAGCGAAACACCAACGTCAAAGACCTGGGAGTGATTATGTCGGAGGATCTCACCTTCAAGGACCATAACATTGTATCAATCGCATCTGCTAGAAAAATGACAGGATGGATAATGAGAACCTTCAAAACTAGGGAGGCCAAGCCCATGATGACACTCTTCAGGTCACTTGTTCTATCTAGGCTGGAATATTGCTGCACTCTAACAGCACCTTTCAAGGCAGGTGAAATTGCCGACCTAGAAAATGTACAGAGAACTTTCACGGCGCGCATAACGGAGATAAAACACCTCAATTACTGGGAGCGCTTGAGGTTTCTAAACCTGTATTCCCTGGAACGCAGGAGGGAGAGATACATGATTATATACACCTGGAAAATCCTAGAGGGACTAGTACCGAACTTGCACACGAAAATCACTCACTACGAAAGCAAAAGACTTGGCAGACGATGCACCATCCCCCCAATGAAAAGCAGGGGTGTCACTAGCACGCTAAGAGACTATACAATAAGTGTCAGGGGCCCGAGACTGTTCAACTGCCTCCCAGCACACATAAGGGGGATTACCAACAGACCCCTGGCAGTCTTCAAGCTGGCACTGGACAAGCACCTAAAGTCAGTTCCTGATCAGCCGGGCTGTGGCTCGTACGTTGGTTTGCGTGCAGCAACAGCCTGGTTGATCAGGCGCTGATCCACCAGGAGGCCTGGTCACAGACCGGGCCGCGGGGGCGTTGACCCCCGAAACTCTCTCCAGGTAAACTCCAGGTAGTATCTCGAGTGGTTGAAGTGTGTGCACTGGTGTGACCTTGAGTGGTTGAAGTGTGTGCACTGGTGTGACCTTGAGTGGTTGAAGTGTGTGCACTGGTGTGACCTTGAGTGGTTGAAGTGTGTGCACTGGTGTGACCTTGAGTGGTTGAAGTGTGTGCACTGGTGTGACCTTGAGTGGTTGAAGTGTGTGCACTGGTGTGACCTTGAGTGGTTGAAGTGTGTGCACTGGTGTGACCTTGAGTGGTTGAAGTGTGTGCACTGGTGTGACCTTGAGTGGTTGAAGTGTGTGCACTGGTGTGACCTTGAGTGGTTGAAGTGTGTGCACTGGTGTGACCTTGAGTGGTTGAAGTGTGTGCACTGGTGTGACCTTGAGTGGTTGAAGTGTGTGCACTGGTGTGACCTTGAGTGGTTGAAGTGTGTGCACTGGTGTGACCTTGAGTGGTTGAAGTGTGTGCACTGGTGTGACCTTGAGTGGTTGAAGTGTGTGCACTGGTGTGACCTTGAGTGGTTGAAGTGTGTGCACTGGTGTGACCTTGAGTGGTTGAAGTGTGTGCACTGGTGTGACCTTGAGTGGTTGAAGTGTGTGCACTGGTGTGACCTTGAGTGGTTGAAGTGTGTGCACTGGTGTGACCTTGAGTGGTTGAAGTGTGTGCACTGGTGTGACCTTGAGTGGTTGAAGTGTGTGCACTGGTGTGACCTTGAGTGGTTGAAGTGTGTGCACTGGTGTGACCTTGAGTGGTTGAAGTGTGTGCACTGGTGTGACCTTGAGTGGTTGAAGTGTGTGCACTGGTGTGACCTTGAGTGGTTGAAGTGTGTGCACTGGTGTGACCTTGAGTGGTTGAAGTGTGTGCACTGGTGTGACCTTGAGTGGTTGAAGTGTGTGCACTGGTGTGACCTTGAGTGGTTGAAGTGTGTGCACTGGTGTGACCTTGAGTGGTTGAAGTGTGTGCACTGGTGTGACCTTGAGTGGTTGAAGTGTGTGCACTGGTGTGACCTTGAGTGGTTGAAGTGTGTGCACTGGTGTGACCTTGAGTGGTTGAAGTGTGTGCACTGGTGTGACCTCGAGTGGTTGAAGTGTGTGCACTGGTGTGACCTCGAGTGGTTGAAGTGTGTGCACTGGTGTGACCTCGAGTGGTTGAAGTGTGTGCACTGGTGTGACCTTGACTGGTTGAAGTGTGTGCACTGGTGTGACCTTGACTGGTTGAGTGTGTGCACTGGTGTGACCTTGACTGGTTGAGTGTGTGCACTGGTGTGACCTTGAGTGGTTGAAGTGTGTGCACTGGTGTGACCTTGAGTGGTTGAAGTGTGTGCACTGGTGTGACCTTGACTGGTTGAGTGTGTGCACTGGTGTGACCTTGAGTGGTTGAGTGTGTGCACTGGTGTGACCTTGACTGGTTGAGTGTGTGTACTGGTGTGACCTTGACTGGTTGAGTGTGCACTGGTGTGACTTTGACTGGTTGAGTGTGTGCACTGGTGTGACCTTGACTGGTTGAGTGTGTGTACTGGTGTGACCTTGACTGGTTGAAGTGTGTGCACTGATGTGACCTTGAGTGGTTGAGTGTGCACTGATGTGACCTTGAGTGGTTGAGTGTGTGCACTGATGTGACCTTGAGTGGTTGAGTGTGTGCACTGATGTGACCTTGAGTGGTTGAGTGTGCACTGATGTGACCTTGAGTGGTTGAGTGTGCACTGATGTGACCTTGAGTGGTTGAGTGTGCACTGATGTGACCTTGAGTGGTTGAGTGTGCACTGATGTGACCTTGAGTGGTTGAGTGTGCACTGATGTGACCTTGAGTGGTTGAGTGTGTGCACTGATGTGACCTTGAGTGGTTGAGTGTGCACTGATGTGACCTTGAGTGGTTGAGTGTGCACTGATGTGACCTTGAGTGGTTGAGTGTGAACTGATGTGACCTTGAGTGGTTGAGTGTGCACTGATGTGACCTTGACTGGTCGAGTGTGTGCACTGGTGTGACCTTGACTGGTTGAGTGTGTGCACTGGTGTGACCTTGACTGGTTGAGTGTGTGCACTGGTGTGACCTTGACTGGTTGAGTGTGTGCACTGGTGTGACCTTGACTGGTTGAGTGTGTGCACTGGTGTGACCTTGAGTGGTTGAGTGTGTGGACTGGTGTGACCTTGAGTGGTTGAGTGTGTGCACTGATGTGACCTTGAGTGGTTGAGTGTGTGCACTGGTGTGACCTTGAGTGGTTGAGTGTGTGTACTGGTGTGACCTTGACTGGTTGAGTGTGCACTGGTGTGACTTTGACTGGTTGAGTGTGTGCACTGGTGTGACCTTGACTGGTTGAGTGTGTGTACTGGTGTGACCTTGACTGGTTGAAGTGTGTGCACTGATGTGACCTTGAGTGGTTGAGTGTGCACTGATGTGACCTTGAGTGGTTGAGTGTGTGCACTGATGTGACCTTGAGTGGTTGAGTGTGTGCACTGATGTGACCTTGAGTGGTTGTGTGTGCTCTGATGCGACCTTGAGTGGTAGAGTGTGCACTGATGTGACCTTGAGTGGGTGAGTGTGCACTGATGTGACCTGGAGTGGTTGAGTGTGTGCACTGATGTGACCTTGAGTGGTTGAGTGTGCACTGATGTGACCTTGAGTGGTTGAGTGTGCACTGATGTGACCTTGAGTGGTTGAGTGTGCACTGATGTGACCTTGAGTGGTTGAGTGTGTGCACTGATGTGACCTTGAGTGGTTGAGTGTGCACTGATGTGACCTTGAGTGGTTGAGTGTGCACTGATGTGACCTTGAGTGGTTGAGTGTGCACTGATGTGACCTTGAGTGGTTGAGTGTGCACTGATGTGACCTTGACTGGTTGAGTGTGTGCACTGGTGTGACCTTGACTGGTTGAGTGTGTGCACTGGTGTGACCTTGACTGGTTGAGTGTGTGCACTGGTGTGACCTTGACTGGTTGAGTGTGTGTACTGGTGTGACCTTGACTGGTTGAGTGTGTGTACTGGTGTGACCTTGACTGGTTGAGTGTGTGCACTGGTGTGACCTTGACTGGTTGAGTGTGTGTACTGGTGTGACCTTGACTGGTTGAGTGTGTGCACTGGTGTGACCTTGAGTGGTTGAGTGTGTGCACTGGTGTGACCTTGACTGGTTGAGTGTGTGCACTGGTGTGACCTTGAGTGGTTGAGTGTGTGCACTGGTGTGACCTTGACTGGTTGAGTGTGTGCACTGGTGTGACCTTGACTGGTTGAGTGTGTGCACTGGTGTGACCTTGACTGGTTGAGTGTGTGCACTGATGTGACCTTGACTGGTTGAGTGTGTGCACTGGTGTGACCTTGACTGGTTGAGTGTGTGCACTGGTGTGACCTTGACTGGTTGAGTGTGTGCACTGAGGGAGCATCGTCTAATGTCAAGAACGGTGCGATATGTCATTGAATTTAAAGAGAATGTAACGCGAGTTAATATTCCCCTCTTAACTGCATCTGGAAAACCCGGCCTTTCAACCAGGTTGTTGTTGCTGGCGACTCACTGGCCCACATATCCATCACAGCCTGGTTGATCAGACGGTGGGTCAATAATAACTTGTATATAAGGGATAGGGTAAATAGAAAGGAAAAACAGAAAGGGGAAAAATAGAGGAGATAGAAAAAGGAAAGAGGGGAAGAGAGAGACAAGAGAAAGGGGGAGAATAGGAGGGAGGAATCGCCCGAGGGTCTATTTTCTCCACTCTTCTCTCCCTCCCCTCACCTCCAGGGAGACAGTATCAGCAGGAACTGATAACACCCCTTCCCCTGTACCCCTCCCCTCCAGGGAGACAGTATCAGCAGGAACTGATAACACCCCTTCCCCTCTACCCCTCCCTCACCTCCCCTCCCCTCCAGGGAGACAGTATCAGCAGGAACTGATAACACCCCTTCCCCTCTACCCCTCCCTCACCTCCCCTCCAGGGAGACAGTATCAGCAGGAACTGATAACACCCCTTCCCCTGTACCCCTCCCTCACCTCCCCTCCCCTCCAGGGAGACAGTATCAACAGGAACTGATAACACCCCTTCCCCTCTACCCCTCCCTCACCTCCCCTCCCCTCCAGGGAGACAGTATCAGCAGGAACTGATAACACCCCTTCCCCTCTACCCCTCCCCTCCAGAGACACAGTATCAGCAGGAACTGATAACACCCCTTCCCCTCTACCCCTCCCCTCCAGAGACACAGTATCAGCAGGAACTGATAACACCCCTTCCCCTCTACCCCTCCCCTCCAGAGAGACGGTATCAGCAGGAACTGATAACACCCCTTCCCCTCTACCCCTCCCTCACCTCCCCTCCCCTCATCCTTCATACCACAGGCCTCAACTCACCCACCACCACTAATACAACCCATCCAACAAATACGATAATTTTCTAACGTCTGGGAACGTCACTACGTTCATCTGAACGAAGACCAGATGTAAAGATACGAAGAATTACCAAGTCTCAGTCAATATACTTCTGATGGGTTTTCAGAGTTAGCCTACCAAGGCTGCGCAACCCTGGACCAGTAACAGTGTCTACCAGCACATGATACAACTTATCATGGCCTGGTGGCTAAAGCTCCCGCTTCACACACGGAGGGCCCGGGTTCGATTCCCGGCGGGTGGAAACATTTCGACACGTTTCCTTACACCTGTTGTCCTGTTCACCTAGCAGCAAATAGGTACCTGGGTGTTAGTGGACTGGTGTGGGTCGCATCCTGGGGGACAAGATTAAGGACCACAATGGAAATAAGTTAGACAGTCCTCGATGACGTACTGACTTTCTTGGGTTATCCTGGGTGGCTAACCCTCCGGGGTTAAAAATCCGAACGAAATCTTATCTTATCTTAGCTAACATCACTGATATACTATAGAGAAAGTCCCTGGTTATGCAGAGCATTTCCTGAAACTTGGGTTAATTTTGTCCCCAGAATGCCACCCAGACTAGTCCATTAACTCCCAGGTACTTATTTGCTGCTAAGTGAACAGTGACAGTAGGTGTCTTAAGGAAACACGCCCCCAGTGTTTCCATCCGTACCAGGGATCGAACCACGAACCTCAGTGTATTAGTTGAATGCGCTACCAACCGAGCCACGGCACCCATAAGATTCAAATATACATTACTGAATGACCTTCTGTAGTTAGCACAGTATTAACAGTAGGCCTAGTATAGTGACACAGCTCAGTGGTAATGTGTTAGGCTCACAACCCAGCTATAGATTTTTTTTTAATTTTTAGTAAGAAAATATATACTCGTAATTTTAGAACAAGCTCGCACTGCCAGACGTAAGTCATAATTTTTAATTGTTGGGTAAATACGTAATAAGTATTGGTTAATGTTCAACTGCCTCCCAGCACACATAAGGGGGATTACCAACAGACCCCTGGCAGTCTTCAAGCTGGCACTGGACAAGCACCTAAAGTCGGTTCCTGATCAGCCGGGCTGTGGCTCGTACGTTGGTTTGCGTGCAGCCAGCAGCAACAGCCTGGTTGATCAGGCTCTGATCCACCAGGAGGCCTGGTCACAGACCGGGCCGCGGGGGCGTTGACCCCCGGAACTCTCTCCAGGTAAACTCCAGGTAACGCGAGTGCTGGGCATAACACTCGCCTAGACCACAGTTCGAATCTCCGGCCATTCTATTTACCCACTGGTAATGTCTTACTATGTCCTGTATAACCGTGGGCTTCTGTATGTACAACGATGTTACCCATTATTGTATAGACGTTGTATTATGGATTATTACTACTGCACGTCTTCCTTGTATACTTCCCATTACTTCTTTACTCTTCTCTTTGTATGTTTCCCCTCACCCTCTTCTTAAGTCAGTGTTTCCCCTCTCTTGTTTCACAGTAACACTGCCACCACCAGTAGTAGCACCACCAGTAGTAGCAGTAGCACCACCAGTAGTAGCAGTAGCACCACCAGTAGTAGCAGTAGCACCACCAGTAGTAGCAGTAGCACCACCAGTAGTAGCAGTAGTACCACCAGTAGTAGCAGTACCACCACCAGTAGTAGCAGTACCACCACCAGTAGTAGCAGTAGTACCACCAGTAGTAGCAGCAGCACCACCAGTAGTAGCAGTAGCACCACCAGTAGTAGCAGTAGCACCACCAGTAGTAACATCACCAGTAGTAGCAGTAGCACCACCAGTAGTAGCAGTAGCACCACCAGTAGTAGCAGTAGCACCACCAGCAGCAGCACCACCAGCAGCATCTCCTTAAGACTTATTCGCTGTATCTTGTCCATCTGGAAACCCCCGGCTTGTGGTGCGCTCTCTCCACCCACACAGCACCTCCCCGCTTCTCATGCTTTGGTCTGACCTGTCTTACCCTGCCCTGCCTCCCTGCACGGCCTCTCTGAACAGTCTCCCTGCACAACCTCCCTATACTGCTGTCTCCCTGTTCAGTCACCCTACCCTGCCCTGCCTCCCTGCACGGCCTCTCTGAACAGTCTCCCTGCACAACCTCCCTATACTACTGTCTCCCTGTTCAGTCACCCTGCCCTGCTCTGCCTCCCTGCACGGCCTCTCTGAACAGTCTCCCTGCACAACGTCCCTATACTACTGTCTCCCTGTTCAGTCACCCTGCCCTACTCTGCCTCTCTGCACGGCCTCTCTGAACAGTCTCCCTGCACAACGTCCCTATACTACTGTCTCCCTGTTCAGTCACCCTGCCCTACTCTGCCTCTCTGCACGGCCTCATATCCATCCATCTTGCATCTTTGCTCCACCTCATGAGGTTGCTCACACTACCTCCCCCATCCTTCAGTCGTCTGATAAACCCCACACTCATTTTCCCAGTGACCCTGACTCTCCTAACCCCCAACTCCCCCACTAGTTTCCCCATACTACCCTCCCCCACACCTCTCGCCTCCACTTATACCCCCAACACCTCCACCCAAACTCTGAGCCAGTAATTCTTAACGTAATTAACGCTGAGGTGATGGAGGGGTTACGATGGTAGTAGAACTAGTAGTAGTGGTGGTGGTGGTAGTAGTAACAATAGTAGTTGTTGTAGTGTGAGACTAAGTAATCTAGGTCGTGTTTTTAAACTACCACAACCAGCAACGAGACACTGAGAGGAGCAAGATTCCCTGACAGGTTGTATCTACGAATGAAAAGAGTGCTTTACCTTCAGTGTTCTGTCTCTCGTAATCCTGTGACTGGCTTCAATAATATTACCCATTCCCGCAGCCCGGCATTGAGTCAGGTTTGTCTGGGCGCTTGCCTGGTCAACCAGGCTGTTACTACTGGAGTCCTACTGGTATAATAACAGCGGCGTCCTTGTATACGGACCAAGGCACCTTAATGCCACACTGATGCCACGGACAGCCACGAGTGTTTGTTATCGAAGCTGGAAGACCAAGGAACGCCTACTGTATAATAAGCTTGGAAATACAGGCGTGACCTGTAGGCCTGCTACAGCACAACCCAGGTGGTTTGACTAAGCGACTGACCTGCAGACCTATTAGATTACAGCCAGTTGGTCACAGACTGGTGGTGGAGATACCTGTATACCTGTTAGAGGATATCCCAGGTTACCAGAGGTCTATACGACCAGGCAGAGGAGAGAGGAGGTTGGATGGAAGGTAATTCGTACATACACAGAGTACGCTACTCATGGTCGCTATAAAAGGTACATTAAGACTGGCTAGGAGGGTAAGGTGACCTCTTTAAAGACCCATTATGTCTTACAGGTGGTACAAGACGCAGAGGTCAGGTGATTTGTAGGTGCTGGTGTAAGGAGTACAGGTCAGGTGATTTGTAGGTGCTGGTGTACGGAGTACAGGTCAGGTGATTTGTAGGTGCTGGTGTAAGGAGTACAGGTCAGGTGATTTGTAGGTGCTGGTGTAAGGAGTACAGGTCAGGTAATTTGTAGGTGTTGGTGTAAGGAGTACAGGTCAGGTGATTTGTAGGTGGTGTAAGGAGTACAGGTCAGGTGATTTGTAGGTGCTGGTGTAAGGAGTACAGGTCAGGTGATCTGTAGGTGCTGGTGTAAGGATTAAAGATCAGGTGATTTGTTTTTGCTGGTGTAAGGAGTGCAGGTCAGGTGATTTGTAGGTGCTGGTGTAAGGAGTACAGGTCAGGTGATTTGTAGGTGGTGTAAGGAGTACAAGTCAAGTGATCTGTAGGTGCTGGTGTAAGGATTAAAGATCAGGTGATTTGTTTTTGCTGGTGTAAGGAGTGCAGGTCAGGTGATTTGTAGGTGCTGGTGTACGGAGTACAGGTCAGGTGATTTGTAGGTGTTGGTGTAAGGAGTACAGGTCAGGTGATTTGTAGGTGAAGAGCCTGGCTCTGGGTAGTTTTTTCAAGTTCCCGGGAAGGTAAGGAAGGGCGAGAAGGAAGAGTTAGAGGGGGTAAGTGGAGGGGAGACAGAATAAATAGATGAAGGGAGGAGAGTTCAAGAATGATGAAGGTAGAGGCAATGAGAGAGGCAGGTAACAAGTCTAGACTGTTGTCGATGGTCAGATGGTCAGGGAAATGATTAAACTGGAGAGATGAAGGAAGGGGGGCGGGGGCACTGACGCTGCTGTTACTGCTACTGTCCTGCTATTATTGCTGTTACTGCTGCTACTACTGCTGCTGCTGCTGTTACTGCTGCTACAGCTGCTACTGCTGCTGCTACTACTGCTGCTGTTACTACAGCTGCTACTGTTGTTACTGCTGCTACTACAGCTATTAATGTTGCTACTGCTGTTACTGCTGCTGCTGCTGTTACTGCTGTTACTACTGCTGCTACAGCTGCTACTGCTGCTGAGTAGAGGGAGGGAGAGAGAAAAAGATCATACCAGACAGAGATACGAGCAGGGCATACAAGATACTTAGAACCAGTTGATGACTCTACTTGCAACTACAAACATTCCATAATTAAACCCTTCGAACAACTATTTACAATCACCATCAATTTTCAACTTCAAAAACCACAATCGAAAGTCAGTTCAAAGTTGATTTATGCCATTCTATAAAATTATCTATCAAATTAGTCAATTCATAATGGGAAAACATCCCGACTATTTATGCTTAGAGCCATAATGAGACCATAGGCAACACATTCAAAACTCATTCTTGAAGGCGGGCGAAGTTAATTGTTCACTTAGTCGTCTTGGAAGGGGGTCGATTTGTAGCTCCTGGCTCTGTCGTACCTGTTCTTTAAATTGTGTATAGTGTTTACCTCCCATTAACTCATCTAGTGTGTAGCTCATTCTAAGACTTAAGTCCTTGTGGTCTTAAGCTGCCATTTGTGTGCCCTGGCTCTTCTTCCTCGCATCAGAGCCCGTGAGGGTAGTGAAGCTACAACACTAAGATAGTCTCCCAGTAGTTAGTAATCACATTCAGGTCCAAGAACACTAGCTTAACTAAATCACTAACTACGAAAGCAGAAGACTGGACAGGAGATGCAACATTCCCCCAGTGATAAGCAATGGCACCACGAGTACACTGAGACAACACTAAGTATCAGGGGCCCGAGACTGTTCAACTGCCTCCCAGCATACATAAGGGGGATTACCAATAGACCCCTGGCGGTCTTAAGAACCCCTGGCGCTGGACAGGCACCTTAAGGCAGTACCTGACCAGCCGGGCTGTTGTTCATACATTGGTTTACGTGCAGCCGACATTAACAGCGTGGTTGATCAGGTTATGATGCACCACGAGGCCTGGTCATGGACTGGACCGCGGGGGCGTTGACCCCCCGAAACCCCTCTCAGGTATACTCCAGGTAAGACCAACCTCTACCCCTCTAACATATCTCCCCTCTTCTCCCTCACTCCACTTTACTCCCCTCATCATTACTCTTCCATCACTCTTATCTCCCCTTCTTTCCCCTCCCTTGTGACCCCCCCACCCCTCATCTGCTCTAAAGAGTCAATACCCTCCATAGTCTCCCCTCCTTCCCTCCAGCATTATCTTTCTTATACCTCTCACTATTCACCTTGTTTTATCTCCTCGTCCCCCCCCTCTCTCTGTCTCTCTGTCTCTCTCTGTCTCTGTCTCTCTCTCTGTCTGTCTGTCTCTCTGTCTCTCTGTGTGTGTCTCTCTCTCTGTCTCTCTCTCTCTCTGTCTCTCTCTCTGTGTGTGTGTCTCTCTCTCTCTGTGTCTCTCTCTCTCTCTCTCTCTCTCTCTCTGTCTCTCTCTGTCTCTCTCTGTCTCTCTCTCTCTGTCTCTGTCTCTCTGTCTCTCTCTCTCTCTCTGTCTCTCTCTGTCTCTCTCTCTCTGTCTCTCTCTCTGCCTCTCTGCCTCTCTCTCTCTCTCTCTGTCTCTGTCTCTCTCTCTCTCTCTCTCTGCCTCTCTCTCTGCCTCTCTGCCCCTCTCTCTGCCTCTCTGCCTCTCTCTCTGCCTCTCTCTCTGTCTCTCTGTCTCTCTCTGTCTCTGTGTGTGTCTCTCTGTCTCTCTCTGTGTGTGTGTCTCTCTCTGTCTCTGTCTCTCTCTCTCTGTCTCTCTCTCTCTCTCTGTGTGTGTCTCTCTGTGTGTGTCTCTCTCTCTCTCTGTCTCTCTGTGTGTCTCTGTGTGTGTCTCTCTCTCTGTGTGTCTCTCTCTCTGTGTGTGTCTCTCTCTGTGTGTGTGTGTGTCTCTCTCTCTCGCTGTCTCTCTCTGTCTCTCTCTGTCTCTCTCTGTCTCTCTCTGTCTCTCTGTCTCTCTTTCTGTCTGTCTCTCTCTGTCTCTCTCTCTCTGTCTCTCTCTCTGTCTCTCTCTGTCTCTCTCTCTCTGTCTCTGTCTGTCTGTCTCTCTCTCTGTCTCTCTCTCTCTGTCTGTCTCTGTCTGTGTCTCTGTCTCTGTCTCTGTCTCATTCACACACGTACGTATTTCCTTCCGTCTAATTAAATTCAATAATCTCCCTCCATCCATCCATCGCATTTCACTTCCTGCAGTTCTACAAGACTTTCTTGTTTATCTGTCTACCCTCCTCTGTCTACCCTCCTCTGTCTACCCTCCTCTGTCTACCCTCCTCTGTCTACCCTGTCTATCAATAATGTGATACAGGCAAGATGTGGAGAAACATCTATGTACAGTTCAAGACAGAGGACTCGTTTCGCCCACACCTCTCCAGCGGCCAATAATCCACCTGGGTTTACAGCACCCGTGGCTTAACAAGCCTCCGTGGGTGACGGCCAGTTAGTGCCGCTCTACAGTGGCTAAGTCCCCATAAACGCTTCAATACTAATGTTAAACAATCGTATAGTCATTAAGATGGACGAGAATTAACATACAAATTACAGTTCAATTAACGTCATTACTGAGCTTAATTGAGCGTGAAGCCTCTTGCCTTAATAACCCAGCTGGCTTAACCACCAGCTGGCTTTACAACCACCAGCTGGCTTAACCATCAGCTAGATTAATACCACCACCAGATGGTTTAATAACATTACCAGCTGGAGGACACCTGAAGACTTTCTGGGGGTCAGCGCCCCCGCGGCCCAGTCCCAGACCAAGTCTCCTGGTGTATCAAGGTTTGATCAACCAGGTTCTTACTGCTGGTCACACATTCCATTGTACTAACCACAGCCAGGCTGATCAGGAACTGGTTTGAGGAACTTGTCCAGTTTCCTCTTGGAGACAGCCAGAGTTTTGTAGGTAATTCCCCGTATATAGGAAGGAAGGGCGTTGAAAAGTCGGGGACCTCTAACACTTAATTCCTCCCTGCTTTTTGAGGTACTGTACACTGTCTGCCAAGTCTCTTGTGGTCATATTGAATGTTTTTCAGTTTGCAGGTTTGAGATCAGCCTCTCAAGGATTTTTTAGGTGTAAATTATGATGTACCTTTCTCGCCTATGTTCCAAAGAATACAATTGAAGGGGCTTTCAAAGGATTCTCAGTAGTTAAGATGTTTGAATGTATACGAGCAGTGACGGTTCATCTTTTTTCCAGCTCGGTAATCTGTCCTACCCTGATGGAGGCTGCATTCCAGCCTGGAGAGTATCATCACTGGTTCAGGATGTCGTCTTGGAAGTTCTAGTTATCCAGTCTATTATTTTCCTTGATGTGGCAACATCAACACTATTGTGATCCTTCAGTGTCTCTTCTGACATCATTACGCCAATCTTTGTGTGTGTGTGTGTGTGTGTGTGTGTGTGTGTGTGTGTGTGTGTGTGTGTGTGTGTGTGTGTGTGTGTGTGTGTGTGTGTGTGTGTGTGTGAGAGGAATGGTTATGAAAACCAACAAGTTGAAGATTGAGAGACACTTGTGCAACATATGGGAATCTTCATTGAGGAAACGTTTCACCACACAGTGGCTTCATCAGTCCAATACAAAGCAGGAAGATGCAAGGAGAGGAGGAGTTTGAGGTAATCACTCCCTCAGCCTGGAGTCGATGTGTTCAGTCTATCAATCTTGTAGAATGTCAATCTCGTGGATTTTTTTTTTTTTACTCTACTGAATTAGACTGTCTTGTAGTCTGTTAGTCTTCATCTCCTCCAGTCTTCCACAGTGGAGCAACTGGCACTTGTCCACACTGATCATCATTATTATTATTTGAGGTTCACTGGAAGACTGGATTTATATCCACTTGAAGATTTACTGCGTCTTCGACAGATGCCACTCTCAAGGATACCGGTGTCATCAGCAGAGGATGTTACAGTGCTATGATATACATCCTAATCTGTGTCAGATACAAGAATGAGAAACAGAGGTGGGGAGAGTACTGTACCTTGAGGAACACATTTTCACTGTGGCAGTTCCCCCATTTCACTGTTTACTGCTACTCTCTGGGTTCTATCTGTTAGAAAATTAACTTTGTCCACTTTACCAGTTATTCCTTTTGAGCTAATCACACAATGGTCTCGCTTGTCCAAGGTTTTTGCACAACCAGTGTACACCTAATGTTTATTATCTTACCTTACACCTAATGTTTATTATCTTACCTTCCAGTGCATCCAAGACAATGTGGTTATGGTCTAGTAGCTGTGAAAGACAAGAATGAACTGCTGTCAACTCAAGGTGCCCTGCATTGTGCAAGTGTTGCAACTGACTGATGATGTTACTTCTAAGACCCACTCACAGATTAAAATACCGACAAGCTGATGAATATGTCCAACAGTTGGGTATCATTGACGAAACGTTCCGCCTACACAGTAGGTTTCTTAAGCCAAATACAGAGGCAGCAGGTGTAGTAGTGAAAAAAAATGATGTATTCAGTCCATCGACCTTGGAGAAACAATGTTTGAGGTGGTCAGTCCCTCAGCCTGGAGAAGAGTTCAGTTCCATGGTTTGCAACGATATGAACATAAAGGAGGAACACTGCAACAAGCCTACTGGCCGATACTTGGCAGGTTCATCTCAAGCCCAAACCCACTAACAAAAATACTCGCCTAACTCACTATCAATGTTACCCAATGTGTAAAATCGAACAATTGGTTTAATTTTTTTGCAGTTGCTTGACCGCCAACTTCGTGAAGTGGGGCCACTGACACTTGTGTCCAGGTCCAAGACAGTACAGGTTGTGTCACTTGTAGGAGGCCCCGAGTTGGTACTCCCGTAAGTACTATTTACTACAGACATACAAATAAGACGGTTCCAGCTACTGGAGTACCAACTCTGGGCCTCCTACACGATAACTCGGGGCCTCCTACACGATAACTCGGGGCCTCCTCCACGATAACTCGGGGCCTCCTACACGATAACTCGGGGCCTCCTACACGATAACTCGGGGCCTCCTAAACGATAACTCGGGGCCTCCTAAACGATAACTCGGGGCCTCCTAAACGATAACTCGGGGCCTCCTAAACGATAACTCGGGGCCTCCTAAACGATAACTCGGGGCCTCCTAAACGATAACTCGGGGCCTCCTAAACGATAACTCGGGGCCTCCTAAACGATAACTCGGGGCCTCCTAAACGATAACTCGGGGCCTCCTAAACGATAACTCGGGGCCTCCTAAACGATAACTCGGGGCCTCCTATGAGTGAAACACCCTGTAGCTTTTTGCAACTTTTGACGAGTACAGAATTCAAAGAGTGTGGTCACAGGGCAGAATGCATGGACATGCTATCGATGGCTTCAAGGTTCCCTGTGGAGATGTAGTCACTGTTTTAAGGCTCGTTCATGAAAAATTCGTCAAGATCTTCGATCTGTAGACTGCTGAGTGGTTCACAAAACAGTCATAATGGCGTCTGAACCAGCTGGCTTACTAACATACCAACTGATTGCTTTAAAAGGCGAAACATCGACATGCGCATAAATACAACATCGACATGCGCATAAAGACAACATCGACATGCGCATAAAGACAACATCGACATGTGCATGAAGACAACATCGACATGCGCATAAAGACAACATCGACATGCGCATGAAGACAACATCGACATGCGCATGAAGACAACATCGACATGCGCATAAAGACAAAATCGACATGTGCATGAAGACAACATCGACATGCGCATAAATACAACATCGACATGCGCATGAAGACAACATCGACATGCGCATAAAGACAACATCGACATGCGCATAAAGACAACATCGACATGCGCATGAAGACAACATCGACATGCGCATAAAGACAACATCGACATGTGCATGAAGACAACATCGACATGCGCATGAAGACAACATCGACATGCGCATAAAGACAACATCGACATGCGCATAAAGACAACATCGACATGCGCATAAAGACAACATCGACATGCGCATAAAGACAACATCGACATGCGCATGAAGACAACATCGACATGCGCATAAAGACAACATCGACATGCGCATAAAAACATCGACATGCGCATAAAGACAACATCGACATGCGCATAAAGACAACATCGACATGCGCATGAAGACAACATCGACATGCGCATGAAGACAACATCGACATGCGCATAAAGACAACATCGACATGCGCATAAAGACAACATCGACATGCGCATAAAGACAACATCGACATGCGCATAAAGACAACATCGACATGCGCATAAAGACAACATCGACATGCGCATAAAGACAACATCGACATGCGCATAAAGACAACATCGACATGCGCATGAAGACAACATCGACATGCGCATAAAGACAACATCGACATGCGCATGAAGACAACATCGACATGCGCATAAAGACATCGACATGCGCATCAAGACAACATCGACATGCGCACGAAGACAACATCGACATGCGCACGAAGACAACATCGACATGCGCACGAAGACAACATCGACATGCGCATAAAGACAACATCGACATGCGCATAAAGACAACATCGACATGCGCATAAAGACAACATCGACATGCGCATGAAAACATCGACATGCGCATAAAGACAACATCGACATGTGCATAAAGACAACATCGACATGTGCATAAAGACAACATCGACATGCGCATAAAGACAACATCGACATGCGCACGAAGACAACATGGACATGCGCATAAAGACAACATCGACATGCGCATAAAGACAACATGGACATGCGCACGAAGACAAACAGAAAAACAATTACCTGGGCAGCATTTCCGTCCAAGAGTTTGATTTGGACAGAATTTTAAAATAATCTAGATTATGTAATATTATGTATTATCCAAGTACTCACCGAGTTGTGTTTGCTGGCGTTGTGACTCAGCTCCTGGCCCCGCCTCCCAGATTACTTTGATGGGCATCACTGATTTCTGGCTTCTTGGACTATTATATCCACTCGTGAAGCTGCGTAACAGTTATCCCCAATCACTGCCTTATGCAAGTCATTCAACTTTTCAACCTTCTTGAGACTTAAGAAATACTTCCTGACATCCCTGTGTCGTCTGTGCCTTCAGCTTCCACCAACAATATTATGGATCGTTGAAATGTATGGGCAAGTCTTACACCTGCTGCCCCTGTTCACCTAACAGTAAGTAGGTACCCGAGAGTTATAGTGGGTAGCATCCTGGGGGAAGAGAACCCAAGAACCATACTGGAAATACAGGAGGGCCCCACTTTTCGGCGTTTTGCTAATACATCTTTCAGTGACTTCCTACAATATATTCACTACTCGCTATAAACTAAAGACAAAAATATTGCAAGTAATGTTTGTAATATGTATTTTTTAGGCCTAGCTGTGAGGCTCACTTAATATATGATTGTGTAAACTTGTTACCAGGATTTTATATGCATCTGAAAACGGAAAGAAAGTGTTTCGCTTTACAGCAGTAACCTGGAACCTAACCTGCTTTGTAAGTGGGGCCCTACAGTAACCTGGAACCTAACCTGCTTTGTAAGTGAGGCCCTACAGTAACCTGGAACCTAACCTGCTGTGTAAGTGAGGCCTACAGTAACCTGGAACCTAACCTGCTGTGTAAGTGAGGCCTACAGTAACCTGGAACCTAACCTGCTGTGTAAGTGAGGCCTACAGTAACCTGGAACCTAACCTGCTGTGTAAGTGAGGCCTACAGTAACCTGGAACCTAACCTGCTGTGTAAGTGAGGCCTACAGTAGCCTGGAACCTGACCTGCTTTGTAAGTGGGCCCTACAGTAACCTGGAACCTAACCTGCTGTATAAGTGGGGCCCTACAGTAACCTGGAACCTAACCTGCTGTATAAGTGGGGCCCTACAGTAACCTGGAACCTAACCTGCTGTATAAGTGGGGCCCTACAGTAACCTGGAACCTAACCTGCTGTATAAGTGGGGCCCTACAGTAACCTGGAACCTAACCTGCTTTGTAAGTGGGGCCCTACAGTAACCTGGAACCTAACCTGCTTTGTAAGTGGGCCCTACAGTAACCTGGAACCTAACCTGCTGTGTAAGTGGGGCCCTACAGTAACCTGGAACCTAACCTGCTTTGTAAGTGGGGCCCTACAGTAACCTGGAGCCTAACCTGCTGTGTAAGTGGGGCCCTACAGTAACCTGGAACCTAACCTGCTTTGTAAGTGGGCCCTACAGTAACCTGGAACCTAACCTGCTGTGTAAGTGGGGCCCTAGAGTAACCTGGAACCTAACCTGCTTTGTAAGTGGGGCCCTACAGTAACCTGGAACCTAACCTGCTTTGTAAGTGGGGCCCTACAGTAACCTGGAACCTAACCTGCTTTGTAAGTGGGCCCTACAGTAACCTGGAACCTAACCTGCTTTGTAAGTGGGCCCTACAGTAACCTGGAACCTAACCTGCTTTGTAAGTGAGGCCCTACAGTAACCTGGAACCTAACCTGCTTTGTAAGTGGGGCCCTACAGTAACCTGGAACCTAACCTGCTGTGTAAGTGGGGTCCAACAGTAACCTGGAACCTAACCTGCTGTGTAAGTGGGGTCCAACAGTAACCTGGAACCTAACCTGCTGTGTAAGTGGGGTCCAACAGTAACCTGGAACCTAACCTGCTGTGTAAGTGGGGCCCTACAGTAACCTGGAACCTAACCTGCTGTGTAAGTGGGGTCCAACAGTAACCTGGAACCTAACCTGCTGTGTAAGTGGGGTCCAACAGTAACCTGGAACCTAACCTGCTGTGTAAGTGGGGCCCAACAGTAACCCCTACAGTAGCCTGGAACCTAACCTGCTGTGTAAGTGGGGCCCTACAGTAACCTGGAACCTAACCTGCTGTGTAAGTGGGGCCCTACAGTAGCCTGGAACCTAACCTGCTGTGTAAGTGGGGCCCTACAGTAACCTGGAACCTAACCTGCTGTGTAAGTGGGGCCCTACAGTAGCCTGGAACCTAACCTGCTGTGTAAGTGGGGCCCTACAGTAACCTGGAACCTAACCTGCTTTGTAAGTGGGGCCCTACAGTAGCCTGGAACCTAACCTGCTGTATAAGTAGGGCCCTACAGTAGCCTGGAACCTAACCTGCTGTATAAGTGGGGCCCTACAGTAACCTGGAACCTAACCTGCTTTGTAAGTGGGGCCCTACAGTAGCCTGGAACCTAACCTGCTGTATAAGTGGGGCCCTACAGTAGCCTGGAACCTAACCTGCTGTATAAGTGGGGCCCTACAGTAGCCTGGAACCTAACCTGCTGTATAAGTGGGGCCCTACAGTAGCCTGGAACCTAACCTGCTGTATAAGTGGGGTCCTACAGTAGCCTGGAACCTAACCTGCTGTATAAGTGGGGCCCTACAGTAGCCTGGAACCTAACCTGCTGTATAAGTGGGGCCTACAGTAGCCTGGAATCTAACCTGCTGTATAAGTGGGGCCTACAGTAACCTGGAACCTAACCTGCTGTATAAGTGCTACAGTATAACCTGCTGTAAGTGGGGCCCTACAGTAACCTGGAACCTAACCTGCTGTATAAGTACAGGGAACCTAACCTGCCCTACAGTGGAACCTAACCTGCTGTATAAGTGGGGCCCTACAGTAACCCTAACCTGCTTTGTAACCTGCTGTATAAGTGGGGCCTACAGTAACCTGGAACCTAACCTGCTGTATAAGTGGGGCCCTACAGTAACCTGGAACCTAACCTGCTTTGTAAGTGGGGCCCTACAGTAACCTGGAACCTAACCTGCTGTGTAAGTGGGGCCCTACAGTAACCTGGAACCTAACCTGCTGTGTAAGTGGGGCCCTACAGTAACCCGGAACCTAACCTGCCTACAGTAACCTGGAACCTAACCTTCTTTGTAAGTGGGGCCCTACAGTAACCCGGAACCTAACCTGCCTACAGTAACCTGGAACCTAACCTGCTTTGTAAGTGGGGCCCTACAGTAACCCGGAACCTAACCTGCCTACAGTAACCTGGAACCTAACCTGCTTTGTAAGTGGGGCCCTACAGTAACCTGGAACCTAACCTGCTTTGTAAGTGGGGCCCTACAGTAACCCGGAACCTGACCTGCTGTATAAGTGGGGCCCTACAGTAACCTGGAACCTAACCTGCTTTGTAAGTGGGGCCCTACAGTAACCTGGAACCTAACCTGCTGTGTAAGTGGGGCCCTACAGTAACCTGGAACCTAACCTGCTGTGTAAGTGGGGTCCAACAGTAACCTGGAACCTAACCTGCTGTGTAAGTGGGGCCCTACAGTAACCTGGAACCTAACCTGCTTTGTAAGTGGGGCCCTACAGTAACCTGGAACCTAACCTGCTTTGTAAGTGGGGCCCTACAGTAACCTGGAACCTAACCTGCTGTGTAAGTGGGGCCCTACAGTAACCTGGAACCTAACCTGCTGTGTAAGTGGGGCCCTACAGTAACCCGGAACCTAACCTGCCTACAGTAACCTGGAACCTAACCTGCTTTGTAAGTGGGGCCCTACAGTAACCCGGAACCTAACCTGCCTACAGTAACCTGGAACCTAACCTGCTTTGTAAGTGGGGCCCTACAGTAACCCGGAACCTAACCTGCCTACAGTAACCTGGAACCTAACCTGCTTTGTAAGTGGGGCCCTACAGTAACCTGGAACCTAACCTGCTTTGTAAGTGGGGCCCTACAGTAACCCGGAACCTGACCTGCTGTATAAGTGGGGCCCTACAGTAACCTGGAACCTAACCTGCTTTGTAAGTGGGGCCTTACAGTAACCTGGAACCTGACCTGCTGTATAAGTGGGGCCCTACAGTAACCTGGAACCTAACCTGCTGTATAAATGGGGCCCTACAGTAACCTGGAACCTAACCTGCTGTATAAGTGGGGCCTACAGTAACCTGGAACCTAACCTGCTGTATAAGTGGGGCCCTACATTAACCTGGAACCTAACCTGCTGTATAAGTGGGGCCTACATTAACCTGGAACCTAACCTGCTGTATAACTGGGGCCCTACAGTAACCTGGAACCTAACCTGCTGTATAAGTGGGGCCCTACAGTAACCTGGAACCGAACTTGGTGTACAAGTGGGGCCTATAGTAACCTAGAACCTAACCTGCTGTATAAGTGAGGCCCTACAGTAACCTGGAACCTAACCTGCTGTATAAGTGGGGCCGTACAGTAACCTGGAACCTAACCTGCTGTATAAGTGGGGCCCTACAGTAGCCTGGAACCTAACCAGCTGTATAAGTGGGGCCCTACAGTAACCTGGAACCTAACCTGCTATATAAGTGGGGTCCTACAGTAGCCTGGAACCTAACCTGCTGTATAAGTGGGGCCCTACAGTAGCCTGGAACCTAACCTGCTGTATAAGTGGGGCCTACAGTAACCTGGAGTCTAACCTGCTGTATAAGTGGGGTCCTACAGTAGCCTGGAACCTAACCTGCTGTATAAGTGGGGCCCTACAGTAGCCTGGAACCTAACCTGCTGTATAAGTGGGGCCTACAGTAACCTGGAGTCTAACCTGCTGTATAAGTGGGGCCCTACAGTAACCTGGAACCTAACTTGCTGTACAAGTGGGGCCTACAGTAACCTGGAACCTAACCTGCTGTATAAGTGGGGCCCTACAGTAACCTGGAACCTAACCTGCTGTATAAGTGGGGCCCTACAGTAGCCTGGAACCTAACCTGCTGTATAAGTGGGGCCCTACAGTAACCTAGAACCTAACCTGCTATATAAGTGGGGTCCTACAGTAGCCTGGAACCTAACCTGCTGTATAAGTGGGGCCCTACAGTAGCCTGGAACCTAACTTGCTGTATAAGTGGGGCCCTACAGTAGCCTGGAACCTATCTTGCTGTATAAGTGGGGCCCTACAGTAACCTGGAACCTAACCTGCTGCATAAGTGGGGCCCTACAGTAGCCTGGAACCTAACCAGCTGTATAAGTGGGGCCCTACAGTAACCTGGAACCTAACCTGCTATGTAAGTGGGGTCCTACAGTAGCCTGGAACCTAACCTGCTGTATAAGTGGGGCCCTACAGTAGCCTGGAACCTAACCTGCTGTATAAGTGGGGGCCTACAGTAACCTGGAACCTAACCTGCTGTATAAGTGGGGCCCTACAGTAACCTGGAACCTAACTTGCTGTACAAGTGGGGCCTACAG
The DNA here is from genome assembly GCF_038502225.1 of Cherax quadricarinatus. Lineage (NCBI taxonomy): Eukaryota > Metazoa > Arthropoda > Malacostraca > Decapoda > Parastacidae > Cherax > Cherax quadricarinatus. The sequence goes on from NC_091382.1 coordinate 2,867,435, forward strand.
TAACCTGGAACCTAACCTGCTGTATAAGTGGGGCCCTACAGTAGCCTGGAACCTAACCTGCTGTATAAGTGGGGCCCTACAGTAACCTGGAACCTAACCTGCTGTATAAGTGAGGCCTACAGTAACCTGGAACCTAACCTGCTATGTAAGTGGGGTCCTCCAGTAGCCTGGAACCTAACCTGCTGTATAAGTGGGGCCCTACAGTAGCCTGGAACCTAACCTGCTGTATAAGTGGGGCCTACAGTAACCTGGAGCCTAACCTGCTGTATAAGTGGGGCCCTACAGTAACCTGGAACCTAACTTGCTGTACAAGTGGGGCCTACAGTAACCTGGAACCTAACCTGCTGTATAAGTGGGGCCCTACAGTAACCTGGAACCTAACCTGCTGTATAAGTGGGGCCCTACAGTAGCCTGGAACCTAACCTGCTGTATAAGTGGGGCCCTACAGTAACCTAGAACCTAACCTGCTATATAAGTGGGGTCCTACAGTAGCCTGGAACCTAACCTGCTGTATAAGTGGGGCCCTACAGTAGCCTGGAACCTAACCTGCTGTATAAGTGGGGCCCTACAGTAGCCTGGAACCTAACCTGCTGTATAAGTGGGGCCCTACAGTAGCCTGGAACCTAACTTGCTGTATAAGTGGGGCCCTACAGTAGCCTGGAACCTAACTTGCTGTATAAGTGGGGCCCTACAGTAACCTGGAACCTAACCTGCTGCATAAGTGGGGCCCTACAGTAACCTGGAACCTAACCTGCTGTATAAGTGGGGCCCTACAGTAGCCTGGAACCTAACCAGCTGTATAAGTGGGGCCCTACAGTAACCTGGAACCTAACCTGCTATGTAAGTGGGGTCCTACAGTAGCCTGGAACCTAACCTGCTGTATAAGTGGGGCCCTACAGTAGCCTGGAACCTAACCTGCTGTATAAGTGGGGGCCTACAGTAACCTGGAACCTAACCTGCTGTATAAGTGGGGCCCTACAGTAACCTGGAACCTAACTTGCTGTACAAGTGGGGCCTACAGTAACCTGGAACCTAACCTGCTGTATAAGTGGGGCCCTACAGTAACCTGGAACCTAACCTGCTGTATAAGTGGGGCCCTACAGTAACCTGGAACCTAACCTGCTGTATAAGTGGGGCCCTACAGTAGCCTGGAACCTAACCTGCTGTATAAGTGGGGCCCTACAGTAACCTGGAACCTAACCTGCTATATAAGTGGGGTCCTGCAGTAGCCTGGAACCTAACCTGCTGTATAAGTGGGGCCCTACAGTAGCCTGGAAACTAACCTGCTGTATAAGTGGGGCCCTACAGTAGCCTGGAACCTAACCTGCTGTATAAGTGGGGCCCTACAGTAGCCTGGAACCTAACCTGCTGTATAAGTGGGGCCCTACAGTAGCCTGGAACCTAACCTGCTGTATAAGTGGGGCCCTACAGTAGCCTGGAACCTAACCTGCTGTATAAGTGGGGCCCTACAGTAGCCTGGAACCTAACCTGCTGTATAAGTGGGGCCCTACAGTAACCTGGAACCTAACCTGCTGTATAAGTGGGGCTCTACAGTAACCTGGAACCTAACCTGCTGTATAAGTGGGGCCCTACAGTAGCCCGTAACCTAACCTGCTACATAAGCAGGGCCCTATAATAGCCTGGAACCCAACCTGCTACATAAGCAGGGCCCTATAATAGCTCGGAACCTAACCTGCTACATAAGCAGGGCCCTATAATAGCTCGGAACCTAACCTGCTACGTAAGCAGGGCCCTCCCGTAAGCCACACTGTTTGGCTTTCTTGGGACACCTGGCTTATTAATCGTAACCTGACCCTCACCTGGGATTAATAACCCAGGGTAACATCATCATCTGACTTCATATATGTCCAGAGTTACTCCCAGAAGTTCTGATCAGACCTGTGAGTGATGGGCTTACCTGTCTGTCACTCTGTCACAGCCACTGACTGATTGACTGACAGTACATTCCCGATGCTGCAGCCTCTCTCCCACTCCCACCATTCCTTACCCACTCCCACCATTCATTACCCACTCCCACCATTCATTACCCACTCCCACCATTCCCGCGTTCACGAGACGGGAAAGGGAAAACTGGCTATCCTTCCAGAGTGCAAAACTTTTAATAAGCTTCAGTTTTACACAATATGAAGGTGCTACCCTCCTCTACTCCATCACTACCTCCACTCCACTCCTCCATTACCTGTCCTCTCCCTTCACTCCACTCATCCTGTGCTCTTCACTGTGTCCTCTACCCCCCCTCCCCCTCCCTCCCTGCCTGCCTCTCCCCCTCTGTCCATTCTCTCCCTCCCTCTCAACCTTTGGTCTGACCTGAAGGTAGGAGGAATGGCGAGGCAGAAGGAGGGACGAATACAGAGAAGGAAGGTGTAAGAATCACTACCCTACAAAAACAAACAAAAGAAACAAACAAAACACTAAGATACAGTATTTACTGTTACTAAAAGTTCTAAATATCCTCAGAAAAGTGGATCGTGATGAAACTCAGAGAGAACAGGAAGAAGAGGAGCAAACGGGAGGATATGGAAACGAATGAGAAATAGGGAGGGAGAAGGAATGGAAGGAAATAAACACAGGAGGGAGAGAAGGAAGCGGTAGAGGGGTGTGTGTGTGTGTGTGTGTGTGTGTGTGTGTGTGTGTGTGTGTGTGTGTGTGTGTGTGTGTGCGTGCGTGTGTGTATGTGTGCGTGTATGTGTGCGTGTGTGTATGTGTGCGTGTGTGTATGTGTGCGTGTGTGTATGTGTGCGTGTGTGTATGTGTGCGTGTATGTGTGCGTGTGTGTATGTGTGTGTGTGCGTGTGTATGTGTGCGTGTGTGTGTGTGTGTATGTGTGTGTGTGTGTCTGTGTGTATGTGTGTGTGTGTGTGTGTGTGCGTGTGCGTGTGTGTATGTGTGTGTGTGTGTGCGTGTGTGCGTGTGCGTGTGTGTGTGTGTGTGTGTGTGTGTGTGTGTGTGTGTGTGTGTGTGTGTCACGTAAGCTAGTTGTACATATCTTTTAAGGTTGATGACTGCCTTCCTGGCTGCCTTCCCTCCCTGTGTCATGGAAAAACAGAAATACAGCATAATGTGATCCCTTACTGACGATGTTTCGCTCACACAGTGGGCTTTATCAAGTCACAAACTGTGTTGGTCTTCAAGAGGGGTTTCAGCCCGGCAGCCCTGGACGGGGCAGAGAGAGAAACCTCACCCCAACCCTCGGTTAAGTACACTTTAAACTTTTATCTCCTGTGTTGAGTTGGAATGTAATGAAATGTAAACAGAGCTGAGGGCAACACAGACCTTTCTGGAGGCTACCTCCCCGCCTGGCTAAGTCTGGCTGTGAGAGGCGAGCTTCCAGCACCATTGTCAAACACTGCTTCCAGCCTCCAACACTCACTGTGCATGGCACACAATATACTGGAGTTTGAACTCCAACTCCAAGGTTGAGGGACTGATTACCTGGAGAGGGTTTCCATGGGGTCAACGCCCCCGTGGCCCGGTCTGTGACCAGGCTCGTCTTTTGTATGTAGTTCTACAGTCTTCACATTAAGTCCTTGAATTTGTGTTCATACAGTCACTGGATGGCCAAACGTCTACAAGTAATGATAACCAGATCTTGCACACGTGTCTAAGTCAACACTCATGGTGTCTACTGGGCCCGCTCGAAGACCAGGCCCGCTCGAAGACCAGGCCCGCTCGAAGACCAGGCCCGCTCGAAGACCAGGCCCGCTCGAAGATCAGGCCCGCTCGAAGACCAGGCCCGCTCGAAGACCAGGCCCGCTCGAAGACCAGGCCCGCTCGAAGACCAGGCCCGCTCGAAGACCAGGCCCGCTCGAAGACCAGGCCCGCTCGAAGACCAGGCCCGCTCGAAGACCAGGCCCGCCTCCCCCTCCACCCATATATGTATAGTGGTGCATACCAGCACCAATGTTTGTATAGTGGTGCATACCAGCACCAATGTTTGTATAGTGGTGCATACCAGCACCAATGTTTGTATAGTGATGAATACCAGCCACAATGTGTGTAGTGTATATTAACACCCATATGCATAAAGCAGTGTATCCCAACTACCACGTGTATGTATAGTGGTGCACAGTAACAGTCATGTGAGTAGTATACTCGCCTAGAGGGTGTAGTGTACAATGTACACTTGCGAGGAGGGTATAGTAGTGTACAGTATTTCCACTATTATTTACATAATCCGATTATCACCTCTACTTTAACCTTCATAAAGACAAATTTCCATCACTTGTTACCAGGTAGTCACGCCAAGCTTTGGCCAGTCAGGAGAGTGAGGTAATCAGTCCCTCAGCCTGGAGTCGATCTTCACCATTCTCCTTTGTTTAGGACTGATGAAGCCAGTGTGGCGAAAAGTGTCTAATTTATCAACATTTTTGTTAGAAGTGGTCTACAGAAGTGGTCTACGTCAGACTACTACAGTCTACGGGATACCTCACACCCGCGTTCAACTACTGTAGCCAACCACTGTAGTCAACTCCCGGGGTTATTGCCCCAGGGGGCTGGTCCCGGATTAAGCCTTTTGGATGACTGATCAACGAGCCTGTTTATGCTAACACGTAATCTAACCATAGTCGCATGTTACAGTGCACGAGTGATCAACTAGGTTGTTGCAATTAACGGCAATTAGTGGATATGGCAGTCTGAGAAGGTTGAAAAATACTGTACCAGTGCTGGTACCAAGCTGAATAATCTTGTACCAGTGCTGGTACCAAGCTGAATAATCTTGTACCAGTGCTGGTACCAAGCTGAATAATCTTGTACCAGTGCTGGTACCAAGCTGAATAATCTTGTACCAGTGCTGGTACCAAGCTGAATAATCTTGTACCAGTGCTGGTACCAAGCTGAATAATCTTGTACCAGTGCTGGTACCAAGCTGAATAATCTTGTACCAGTGCTGGTACCAAGCTGAATAATCTTGTACCAGTGCTGGTACCAAGCTGAATAATCTTGTACCAGTGCTGGTGCCAATCTGAATAATCTTGTACCAGTGCTGGTGCCAAGCTGAATAATCTTGTACCAGTGCTGGTGCCAAGCTGAATAATCTTGTACCAGTGCTGGTGCCAAGCTGAATAATCTTGTACCAGTGCTGGTGCCAAGCTGAATAATCTTGTACCAGTGCTGGTACCAAGCTGAATAATCTTGTACCAGTGCTGGTACCAAGCTGAATAATCTTGTACCAGTGCTGGTACCAAGCTGAATAATCTTGTACCAGTGCTGGTACCAAGCTGAATAATCTTGTACCAGTGCTGGTACCAAGCTGAATAATCTTGTACCAGTGCTGGTACCAAGCTGAATAATCTTGTACCAGTGCTGGTACCAAGCTGAATAATCTTGTACCAGTGCTGGTACCAAGCTGAATAATCTTGTACCAGTGCTGGTACCAAGCTGAATAATCTTGTACCAGTGCTGGTACCAAGCTGAATAATCTTGTACCAGTGCTGGTACCAAGCTGAATAATCTTGTACCAGTGCTGGTACCAAGCTGAATAATCTTGTACCAGTGCTGGTACCAAGCTGAATAATCTTGTACCAGTGCTGGTACCAAGCTGAATAATCTTGTACCAGTGCTGGTAGCAGGTTAAATATTGTACCAGTACTGGTAGCAGTAGTATAAGAATGATTCACATCTCCCTGCTTCACAAAACACTGATACCTATCTTCCCGAGTCACAAAACACTGATACCTATCTTCCCGAGTCACAAAACACTGATACCTATCTTCCCGAGTCACAAAACACTGATACCTATCTTCCCGAGTCACAAAACACTGATACCTATCTTCCCGAGTCACAAAACACTGATACCTATCTTCCCGAGTCACAAAACACTGATACCTATCTTCCCGAGTCACAAAACACTGATACCTATCTTCCCGAGTCACAAAACACTGATACCTATCTTCCCGAGTCACAAAACACTGATACCTATCTTCCCGAGTCACAAAACACTGATACCTATCTTCCCGAGTCACAAAACACTGATACCTATCTTCCCGAGTCACAAAACACTGATACGAACATTATTTCAGGGTCAACTAATTCATTCACAAATGAATAACACCACAAGATACATTAAATATATATGACAGACAAGACAGCATTCATACAATTTCCAATTATCATCGGCGAACTTCAAGGCCATTCCCCAGCACCTTCCCCAGCACCTGGGGAATGGGAAGTAATGAGACTACATGCTGGGGTGAATGAGAAGGGTTACTTACATGGGAACAGCCTCATACAAGCAGCAGACAGGTGATTTAATCCTGAGGTGAAGTCAAACACTGTCCACTCATCTAACACGTGTGGCCAAGGTCACGGAGACGCTAGTGGCCCCATTAAGCCAGTGGCCACACTGGCCACTATGGCCCACAGATGAGTTTGATTTGAGGGGGAAGTGTGAGAGAGAGTGAGAGGTGGAAGGTGACAGATCCTCTCCAGGTAAAGGAAGACAGGGCACTGAGAGAGGCTCGCTCTCACACCGTCACCCAGACCTTTACACACACGTACACAGACACGCACACATTTGCTTCTCTCGCTTACACACACACTATTCCCACACAGAGCAGCGTGGCAGGCACACAGGCAACACCACACTGTGGTATTCCTCCAGGAGGGCGAACAGGGTGTATATGAAGCCACACAGTGTGGAAAAGAGGGAAGATGCTGAAGAATCACAGGATGTTGGCTGGCGAACGCAAGACTGATCTTAACATATTCAACACGTTCGGGGGAGCAGCGCCCCCACCACGCCTACGCTACTCCCACGCCTACACTGCTCTCATACCTACACTAGCTCCACTAACTCGCCAAACTTGTCAGTATTATTTCCCACAATCCAGGATGATCTAGTATTTAAGTAGAAGAGCCCAGCTAGCCACACCCCCTGTTATCTAGGCCATCCTAGGTGCCAATAACCGTTCTGTTGTCACTAGCAATTCCGCTGAAAACTGTAGTACCGTCAGGCAGTATGGTACAAAGACGGTATCATACTGTGTTTGTAAAATACTACGACATTATGGTACTGTCTTAGTATGGTACAAAGACACAGCATGGTTCCCTTCAAGAGGAGTCTTGAAGGGAACACGTGTTCTATACAAGATAAACGGAACATTTACCTCACCTAGGAATCTCTTACTGACACGTCTTACCTGCAGACACAATAATTTCATATAATGGCGTCAGAGGGCGCAAGATATACTCAACTGCCGAAAAGCGACCAACAGTCTGGTTGATCAGGCCATCTACCAAGAGGTTTGGTCATTCTTGGCTAAGAATTTAAGAGTGTCTAGTACAGAACAGTGGTAACATGAAGACAGGAGGGGCAGCATGGTCCTCTGGAAAGCACCATGGCCCCCTGGAGGGGCACTATGGCCCTCTGGAAAGCACCATGGCCCCCAGCCACCCCAGGGACCATCGCTCACTTATCCTTGACAAATAAATATTGGAAGAAGGGTCTTGGCAGGAAAGTATTGATCAAGCGTTGATCCTGGTTCCCTACTTGTAGGATCATCTCTGATGTATACACCTGGATGCTGCTACCATCTTGATGCTCTGAGGATGGTGGTGGAGGGTCGTGGTAGAGGGTCGTGGTGGAGGGTCGTGTTAGAGGGTCGTGTTAGCGGGTCGTGGTGGAGGGTCGTGGTGGAGGGTCGTGGTGGAGGGTCGTGGTGGAGGGTCGTGTTAGAGAGTCGTGTTAGAGGGTCGTGTTAGAGGGTCGTGGTGGAGGGTCGTGTTAGAGGGTCGTGTTAGAGGGTCGTGTTAGAGGGTCGTGGTAAATAATGGTGAAGGATCTTATAGTCTTATGGGGTAAATATGAGAATGTCATCATTTATGCCACATCTACACACCTACCTACGATCCCTACCACACCTACGATACACACACACACACACACACACACACACACACACACACACACTCACACTCACTATAAACACCTACCAAAACAATACACCCACAATACACAGACACCCACGCGCAATACACACACACACCCACCCACACAATACACACCTAGGTACCTACCTATCTACCCCCACTATCTCTCCTACCTACACTTCCCCCACACTTTCCCCCACTACCCGAAGCCTAAACATACTCTCAGGACATACCTATACCCTAGTAAATGCGTATTGGGAAGAAGGAAGTGGAGAGGTGGGGGAAGTGGAGAGAGAGACGGTGTATTGATTGTGACTGACAAGTCTACGGAGTGACACACCTCCTTTCACCCTCTACTGCCCCAAGTGGTCCCAAGGACCACTGGATGCAGCCCCGTGGTCCCAAGGACCACTGGATGCAGCCCCGTGGTCCAAAGAGACCACTGGATGCAGCCCCGTGGTCCAAAGAGACCACTGGATGCAGCCCCGTGGTCCAAAGAGACCACTGGATGCAGCCCCGTGGTCCAAAGAGACCACTGGATGCAGCCCCGTGGTCCAAAGAGACCACTGGATGCAGCCCCGTGGTCCAAAGAGACCACTGGATGCAGCCCCGTGGTCCAAAGAGACCACTGGATGCAGCCCCGTGGTCCAAAGAGACCACTGGATGCAGCCCCGTGGTCCAAAGAGACCACTGGATGCAGCCCCGTGGTCCAAAGAGACCACTGGATGCAGCCCCGTGGTCCAAAGAGACCACTGGATGCAGCCCCGTGGTCCAAAGAGACCACTGGATGCAGCCCCGTGGTCCAAAGAGACCACTGGATGCAGCCCCGTGGTCCAAAGAGACCACTGGATGCAGCCCCGTGGTCCAAAGAGACCACTGGATGCAGCCCCGTGGTCCAAAGAGACCACTGGATGCAGCCCCGTGGTCCAAAGAGACCACTGGATGCAGCCCCGTGGTCCAAAGAGACCACTGGATGCAGCCCCGTGGTCCAAAAAGACCACTGGATGCAGCCCCGTGGTCCAAAAAGACCACTGGATGCAGCCCCGTGGTCCAAAAAGACCACTGGATGCAGCCCCGTGGTCCAAAAAGACCACTGGATGCAGCCCCGTGGTCCAAAGACCACTGGATGCAGCCCCGTGGTCCAAAGAGACCACTGGATGCAGCCCCGTGGTCCAAAGAGACCACTGGATGCAGCCCCGTGGTCCAAAGAGACCACTGGATGCAGCCCCGTGGTCCAAAGAGACCACTGGATGCCACCCAGTGATATTTTGGTGTACCTTGCCATTTAAGAGTTGAAAATTATCGTAGCCACAGTAGGGCTATTTCCCACAGTGGGAGTCTACGTACATCTTATTCAAACATTATTGGGCGAAACATAGCAAAATGTAGGACTTTGTCCACCAGTAGTATCACAATCTCACAGGCACATCCCAGGCCACGGGCACATCCCAGGCCACGGGCACATCCCAGGCCACGGGCACATCCCAGGCCACGGGCACATCCCAGGCCACGGGCACATCCCAGGCCACGGGCACATCCCAGGCCACGGGCACATCCCAGGCCACGGGCACATCCCAGGCCACGGGCACATCCCAGGCCACGGGCACACCCCAGGCCACGGGCACAACCCCAGGCCACGGGCACAACCCCAGGCCACGGGCACAACCCCAGGCCACGGGCACAACCCCAGGCCACGGGCACAACCCCAGGCCACGGGCACAACCCCAGGCCACGGGCACAACCCCAGGCCACGGGCCCAACCCCAGCCCACGGGCACAACCCCAGGCCACGGGCACATCCCAGGCCACAGGCACATCCCAGGCCACAGGCACATCCCAGGCCACAGGCACATCCCAGGCCACGGGCACATCCCAGGCCACGGGCACATCCCAGGCCACGGGCACAACCCCAGGCCACGGGCACAACCCCACAGGTTGGTGCAGTACTGTGCAGCTTAGGTTAGACTACAGCACACGTCAACGAATACACTGAGATAAGTGTAAAGGGACCAAGACTAACACCCTCCCTTACTAACAAACCCCTAGGTGTCTTTAGGTTGATCTCTAGCCTCTCCTTATTCCCCTCAGTTTTAGGACTAGTTTCGTTGCAAACCTTTGCACCTACTCCGGCTTCCGGCTCTATGCTGTTGTATACTCCAAGATGGCCTCTAGTTCCTGATCAGCCAGGTTGTAGTGCGTACGTTACGCTGCGCGTGACTAGCACCGACAACCAGACTAGGCCTGGTCTAAGACTGGGTCGTGGGGGGCGGTGACCCCCGGCTCATACCACAGGTAGAAAGTCCCAAGACAACATGGTCGCTCCCGTAATTTGTCTATAAAATAAAGAGGAAACGAGGGTTTTGCGATACGAAATCTGGCAGCAAAAACTGTGATGTCTGGCTTATGTCTGGCTGTGAGCAGGCGAATGTTTGTGTAGGGTGGGTCCCCCCCCCCGTCACCCCTGGGTGCCATGCTGTCTGCTCTATCACCATTACTGCTATTACCACTGCTGTTGCTATCACCAATGCTGCCACTACTGAAGGGCAAAGTGTGCGACGCCATCTACTGCTGTTTGTTACTGCTGCTTAGGACCCCTTGGTGCCACATTGTCTGCCTCTGCTGCTGCCACCTCCACGACTGCCGAGGGTCCCTGGGTGCCACGCTGTCTGCTGCTGCTCCTGCCGCCGCAGCTGCTGCTGCTGCTGGTGGCTCCTGGGTACCAGCAGTGTACTAACATCCCAGCTCAGATGACCTCCCGAGCTGTAACATTCCCACCCATCCTTCAGAATCCAGTCTACTTCCGGAGCCCAGCCATGGGCCAGGTTCGTCTCGTGTTTGCCCAAACTACCAGGTTGTTGATGCTGGTGGCCCGCTGACCCACATATCCTGGTTGATCTAGCACCTGAAGATACTTGTCCAGTTTTCTCTTGAAGACTTCTACACTTGTTCCAGCAGTGTTTCTGATATCTTGAAGACTTCTACACTTGTTCCAGCAGTGTTTCTGATATCTTGAAGACTTCTACACTTGTTCCAGCAGTGTTTCTGATATCTTGAAGACTTCTACACTTGTTCCAGCAGTGTTTCTGATATCTTGAAGACATCTACACTTGTTCCAGCAGTGTTTCTGATATCTTGAAGACTTCTACACTTGTTCCAGCAGTGTTTCTGATATCTTGAAGACTTCTACACTTGTTCCAGCAGTGTTTCTGATATCTTGAAGACTTCTACACTTGTTCCAGCAGTGTTTCTGATATCTTGAAGACTTCTACACTTGTTCCAGCAGTGTTTCTGATATCTTGAAGACTTCTACACTTGTTCCAGCAGTGTTTCTGATATCTTGAAGACTTCTACACTTGTTCCAGCAGTGTTTCTAATATCTTCTGGTAAGATGTTGAACAATCTGGGGGGCCACGGCTAACCCATTTCTTCGAATCCTTTAATATCAACTTGCCTACACTCCAACAACGCGTCAAATCCCAAGAATATCCCCACCCAGATTTAAGAAGGCTGTGGGAAGCTCAAGCCTCGACAACTAAAGCCCTCCCTTAACCCATCCCTCTAACCCATCCTAGGGACATTACTTACCTCTCCTTCCGTCCACCCATATTTATATACCATCTTCGTGATCCTATTCTGCTCCAACCTTACTAAAAGATTAAATTCTAGCCCACTGTATAATAATCACACCGCATGTTGTCCTGGAACATCTGTACTGCCTCCAGCCTCCTCCTCGCAGTAACCTTTAAATGCCTCACACCCATGTTAAAGTCTGGCCACCACTTCTCACATGCTATGACACTACGAATACAAGGAATATTAAACATTCATATCCCTCTTATCTCAAGTGTGAAGGATTCGAACCTATATTATTCGAACCTATAGGATTCGAACCTATAGGATTTGAACCTATAGGATTCGAACCTATAGCATTCGAACCTATAGCATTCGAACCTATAGCATTCGAACCTATAGCATTCGAACCTATAGCATTCGAACCTATAGAATTCGAACCTATAGAATTCGAACCTATAGAATTCGAACCTATAGAATTCGAACCTATAGAATTCGAACCTATAGAATTCGAACCTATAGAATTCGAACCTATAGAATTCGAACCTATAGAATTCGAACCTATAGAATTCGAACCTATAGAATTCGAACCTATAGAATTCGAACCTATAGAATTCGAACCTATAGAATTCGAACCTATAGAATTCGAACCTGTACTCTCGACTTCCCAGACAGGCACAGATTAAAATCATCTTCATTCGTCTTAATGCACCATCCATATGTAATAATAATAGTAATAACAGTAACAATAATAATAACAGTAATAATACTAATTAGTAATAAAGTGTTCTCACCTATTTTGTGATTGCAGGGGGTCGAGTCACAGCTCCTGGCCCAGTGTGTATGTGGTCACACTACAGAGTAAGGCAGTAGGGAGTGTGAGTGTACTCACCTAGTTGAGGTTTCAGGGGTGGAGTCCAAGCTCCTGGCCCCGCCTCTTCACTGGGGTGTGTGTGTGTACTCACCTAGTACTCACCTAGTTGAGATTGCAGGGGTGGAGTCCAAGCTCCTGGCCCCGCCTCTTCACTGGGGTGTGTGTGTGTACTCACCTAGTTGTACTCACCTAGTTGAGGTTGCGGGGGTCGAGTCCGAGCTCCTGGCCCCGCCTCTTCACTGATCGCTACTAGGTCACTCTCCCTGAGCCGTGAGCTTTATCATACCTCTGCTTAAAGCTATGTATGGATCCTGCCTCCACTACATCGCTTCCCAAACTATTCCACTTACTGACTACTCTGTGGCTGTGTGTGCGTGTGTGTGTGTGTGTGTGTGTGCGTGTGTGTGTGTGTGTGTGTGTGTGTGTGTGTGTGTGTGAAACAGCAGTACGGGGATTTAAACAACACTTATCAAAGACAAAATTCACTACGAGTCACTGCCACAAAAAAAGTTTTTTTTTGGAAAGGCTAATTGAGCACCAGACTTTTACAACCAACTCATTTTTCTTCTAATGTGCCGATTTTTTGGTTATAATCAAAATGAGCGAAAGTTGTGGTAGTTGGTGGTAGGAATGGTGGTAGTTGGTGGTAGTCTGTGGGAGTGGTGGGAGTGGTGGTAGTTGGTGGTAGTCTGTGGGAGTGGTGGTAGTCTGTGGGAGTGGTGGTAGTTGGTGGTAGTCTGTGGGAGTGGTGGTAGTTGGTGGTAGTCTGTGGGAGTGGTGGTAGTTGGTGGTAGTCTTTGGGAGTGGTGGTAGTTGGTGGTAGTCTGTGGGAGTGGTGGTAGTTGGTGGTAGTCTGTGGGAGTGGTGGTAGTTGGTAGTCTGTGGGAGTGGTGGTAGTTGGTGGTAGTCTGTGGGAGTGGTGGTAGTTGGTGGTAGTCTTTGGGAGTGGTGGTAGTTGGTGGTAGTCTGTGGGAGTGGTGGTAGTCTGTGGGAGTGGTGGTAGTTGGTGGTAGTCTGTGGGAGTGGTGGTAGTTGGTGGTAGTCTGTGGGAGTGGTGGTAGTCTGTGGTAGTTGGTGGTAGTCTGTGGGAGTGGTGGTAGTTGGTGGTAGTCTGTGGTAGTTGGTGGTAGTCTGTGGGAGTGGTGGTAGTTGGTGGTAGTCTGTGGGAGTGGTGGTAGTTGGTGGTAGTCTGTGGGAGTGGTGGTAGTTGGTGGTAGTCTGTGGGAGTGGTGGTAGTTGGTGGTAGTCTGTGGGAGTGGTGGTAGTTGGTGGTAGTCTTTGGGAGTGGTGGTAGTCTTTGGGAGTGGTGGTAGTTGGTGGTAGTCTGTGGGAGTGGTGGTAGTTGGTGGTAGTCTGTGGGAGTGGTGGTAGTTGGTGGTAGTCTGTGGGAGTGGTGGTAGTCGGTGGTAGTCTGTGGGAGTGGTGGTAGTTGGTGGTAGTGGGTGGTAGGAATGGTGGTAGTTGGTGGTAGTCTGTGGGAGTGGTGGTAGTCTGTGGGAGTGGTGGTAGTGGGTGGTAGGAATGGTGGTAGTTGGTGGTAGTCTGTGGGAGTGGTGGTAGTCGGTGGTAGTGGGTGGTAGGAATGGTGGTAGTCTGTGGGAGTGGTGGTAGTTGGTGGTAGTCTGTGGGAGTGGTGGTAGTTGGTGGTAGTCTGTGGGAGTGGTGGTAGTTGGTGGTAGTCTGTGGGAGTGGTGGTAGTTGGTGGTAGTCTGTGGGAGTGGTGGTAGTTGGTGGTGGTAGTTGGTGGTAGGAATGGTGGTAGTTACTGGTAGTCTGTGGGAGTGGTGGTAGTTGGTGGTAGTCTGTGGGAGTGGTGGTAGTTGGTGGTAGTCTGTGGGAGTGGTGGTAGTGGGTGGTAGGAAATGGTGGTAGTCTGTGGGAGTGGTGGAAGTTGGTGGTATTCTGTGGGAGTGGTGGTAGTGGGTGGTAGTTCGTGGGAGTGGTGGTAGTTGGTGGTAGTGGTAGTGGGTGGTAGTTGGTGGTATTCTGTGGGAGTGGTGGTAGTTGGTGGTAGTGGTAGTGGGTGGTAGTTGGTGGTATTCTGTGGGAGTGGTGGTAGTTGGTGGTATTCTGTGGGAGTGGTGGTAGTTGGTGGTAGTGGGTGGTAGTTGGTGGTAGGAATGGTGGTAGTTACTGGTAGTCTGTGGGAGTGGTGGTAGTTGGTGGTAGTGGGTGGTAGGAATGGTGGTAGTTGGTGGTAGTCTGTGGTAGTGGTGGTAGTCGGTGGTAGTCTGTGGGAGTGGTGGTAGTCGGTGGTAGTCTGTGGGAGTGGTGGTAGTCGGTGGTAGAGGTAGTGGGTGGTAGGAATGGTGGTAGTTGGTGGTAGTCTGTGGGAGTGGTGATAGTTGGCGGTAGTGGTAGTGGGTGGTAGGAATGGTGGTAGTCTGTGGGAGTGGTGGTAGTTGGTGGTAGTCTGTGGTAGTGGTGGTAGTTGGTGGTAGAGGTAGTGGGTGGTAGGAATGGTGGTAGTTGGTGGTAGTCTGTGGGAGTGGTGGAAGTTGGTGGTAGTGGGTGGTAGGATTGGTGGTAGTGGGTGGTAGGATTGGTGGTAGTCTGTGGGAGTGGTGGTAAGAATGGTGGTAGTGGGTATGAATTGTGGGGGTTAGCTGTGAATTGTGGGGGGGTAGCTGTGAACAGTGAGGGGGTAGCTGTGAATTGTGAGGGGGTAGCTGTGAATTGTGAGGGGGTAGCTGTGAATAGTGAGGGGGTAGCTGTGAATTGTGGGGGGATAGCTGTGAATTGTGGGGGGATAGCTGTGAACTGTTCCAGCTGCAGTACTGTGACTTCTACACGTCAATATTACCCTCATTAAACACATATGTCAGGCAGTGCTAATAACATCTCTACACATCATCTACCACACCCACCCACACGAGCTGTGACTCGACCCCTGCAACCACAAATAGGCGAGTGTGTGTACACACATGATCCTCATTAAATATTATTGCGTTACCTTTAAGGTTTAAACAGTAACAAGAGAAGCAACTGCTTCCTTTGTAAACAGTTTTTAAATAGCTGAATTTACAGGACAAGAGTTAACCTACCTCGACTCATTTACAGCACAAACAGCTGTTATCCTACCTCGTTTTATTTACACAACAGCTGACACCCTACCTCAGCTTATTTTACAGCCTAGTCTTATTTAAGATCTGCTAGCAACACACAGGATGACACAACACTAGTAACACTGGTGTTTTACTGATAGGTGAAGGTACCTTTGAGAGTTGAATAGAGCTCTCACCTGGCAGACCTCACACCTGGCAGAGCTCTCACCTGGCAGAGCTCTCACCTGGCAGAGCTCTCACCTGGCAGAGCTCTCACCTGGAAGACCTCACACCTGGAAGACCTCACACCTGGAAGACCTCACACCTGGAAGACCTCACACCTGGAAGACCTCACACCTGGCAGACCTCACACCTGGTAGACCTCACACCTGGCAGACCTCACACCTGGCAGACCTCACACCTGGCAGACCTCACACCTGGAAGACCTCACACCTGGCAGACCTCACACCTGGCAGACCTCACACCTGGCAGACCTCACACCTGGCAGACCTCACACCTGGCAGACCTCACACCTGGCAGACCTCACACCTGGCAGACCTCACACCTGGCAGACCTCACACCTGGCAGACCTCACACCTGGCAGACCTCACACCTGGCAGACCTCACACCTGGCAGAGCTCTCACCTGGCAGACCTCTCACCTGGCAGACCTCTCACCTGGCAGACCTCTCACCTGGCAGACCTCTCACCTGGCAGACCTCTCACCTGGCAGACCTCTCACCTGGCAGACCTCTCACCTGGCAGACCTCTCACCTGGCAGACCTCTCACCTGGCAGACCTCACACCTGGCAGACCTCACACCTGGAAGACCTCACACCTGGCAGAGCTCTCACACCTGGCAGAGCTCTCACACCTGGCAGAGCTCTCACACCTGGCAGAGCTCTCACACCTGGCAGAGCTCTCACACCTGGCAGAGCTCTCACACCTGGCATATCACTCAACATTCGTGTCAGTAAGAATACCAAACATCAATGTAACATTCAACTATCAGCAATAACAAAATCTATCAGCCTCAGTAAAACACAGTACTATCAGAATAGAAACAAGACTGAGACGTGTCCTTGACCCTTTATATCCAAAGAGCAGTCTCAGTGTTAGTTTCTGCGGAAGAATTACACACATGTGCAACATCTGGGTTTGTAGATGAATGGTTCAGAGAACCATTTGTGTATGTGTCTAATTTATCAACATCTGGGTATCTTTATTGCAGACGTTTCGCCCTCCAGTGTCTTTATTAATACACATTCAAGGACATAATTGGAAGAAAGGATAAATACATACAAAAGACGAGGTAATTAGTCCTTCAGCCTTGGAGATAGAGTCCCCTTAGTCACGACTACCGGATGAATTTATACTGATCAGGCCACTGGAGGGCGAAACGTCTACAATAAAGATACCCAGATGTTACACGTATGTTTAATTCTTCATTTTGTCGGTGCTGTCTACATGTACAGTTCCTGGAGGACCAAAGCAACACCCTATCCAACCTTGTAAAACGTTTTGCACTAGCAAGACCCACTGGATCCACCCTAGCTGTCAGTTCCTAAACATGTGCAACACCTGCGTGTGCAACACCTGCGTGTGCAACACCTGCGTGTCTATTCAGCAAGGCAGATACGTAACTGTTGCAAATATCTCTTAATTATCAACTTGTCGATAATTTATACTATTTTCGACATTCCCATGAAGACAGGCAAAAAGTCTCCTATATTTACCTGGAGGGTGTTCTGGGGGTCAACAACCCCGCGGCCCAGTCCATGACCAGGCCTCGGGGTGGATCAGGGCCTGATCAACCAGGCTGTTACTCCTGGCTGCACGCAGACCGACGTACGAACCACAGCCCAGCTGGTCAGTTACTGACTTTAGGTGCCTGTCCAGTGCCTTCGTGAAGACAGCCAGGGGTCTATTGGTAATCCTCCTTATATATGCTGGGAGGCAGTTGAATAGTCTTGGGCCCCTGACAATGTTGTCTCTTAGTGTACTGTGGCGCCTCTGCTTTTTATTGGGGGAATGTTGCACCGCCTGCCCCGTCTTTTGCTTTCGTAGGGAGTGATTTCTATGTGTCGATTTGGGACGAGTCCCTCTAGGATTTTCCAAGTGTATATAATCATGCATCTTTCTTGCCTGTGTTCCAAAGAGTACAGGTCGAGGGCCTTTAACCGTTCCCAGTAAATTAGGTGCTTTGTGGTACTTATATGTGCAGTAAAAGTTCTGTATAATCTGCAGGTCTGCAATTTCGCAGACCACTTGAAAGGTGGCTCTGGTGGCCTGGTGGTTAACACTCTCGCTTCACACGGTGAGGGCCTGGGTTCGATTCCCAGCCAGAGTAGAAACATTGGACGTGTTTCTTTCCACCTGTTGTCTGTGTTCCCCATCAGTAAAATGGTTACCTGGGTGTTAGTCGACTGGTGTGGGTCGCATCCTGGGACACTGACCTAAGGAGGCCTGGTCACAGACCGGGCCGCGGGGGCGTTGACCCCCGGAACTCTCTCCAGGTAAACTCTCCAGGTAAAGGGGCCGTTAGTGTACAGCAATAATCCGGCCTAGAGAGAACTCACGATTTGAAGAGAATGATCAGTGCCTCGGTATTCATAGTTTTGAATGGTCTCATTATCCATCCTATCATTTTCCTAGCAGATGTGATAAATAATAGAATTGATAATGAGAACATTATCCTCGTACCAGTCTTGGAGACTATATGAAGGGAGGGAGTTTTAAAAAGCTTTGGTTCCTTTACACTTATTGGGCACCCTTTTTGTACACCCCTGCTTTTCATGCAGTGTATTTGGCCCTGTCTGACGACCACCCTGAAAAGATCCCCCTCTCAAAAGGTCTCTCAATACGCTACGACCTCCAGTCATCCCCAGTGTTCCTCTCCGGCCTCAACACGCACTCCCATACAGCACTGATGACAGACTTGCATATATCCTTACACAGGTCTTAAATCACGTTCATACATTTAAACTCTCCTAAGTCACAAAATAAATGGTACACATTACATCACCTTCAAGGCTGAGGGACTGATTACCTCATCTTTTGTGTATATAGTTCTACTGTCTTCCGATTATGTACTGATAAAGCCACTGGATGGCGAAACGTTTACAAAAAAGATACCCTCATGCTAGTGAAGAGCTCTTGATCTAAGGAACTGGAGCCAAAGTCCATATGGTATCACATTTTACTAAGAAAGCCAGTGTGGTTCATTTTCCCTGTGATCCCTAGGTCCTTTCCCAGGATGCCTCCCACAACAGCAGATTATCACCCAAGTACCTATTGACTGCTAGGTGAACAGGAACAAGAGATTTAAAGAAATATGTCTATACGTCTATACCAGCCCCAGGATCGAACCATGATCCTTCGATTATGAGAAGGCGATATCATTTGAACCCACAAGGCATCTAACTCAAGGCTACAGTGTGAAGCTACCAAGAGCTACACTGTGATGCTACCAAGAGCTACACTGTGAAGCTACCAAGAGCTACACTGTGATGCTACCAAGAGCTACACTGTGAAGCTACCAAGAGCTACACTGTGATGCTACCAAGAGCTACACTGTGATGCTACCAAGAGCTACACTGTGATGCTACCAAGAGCTACACTGTGATGCTACCAAGAGCTACACTGTGATGCTACCAAGAGCTACACTGTGAAGCTACCAAGAGCTACACTGTGATGCTACCAAGAGCTACACTGTGATGCTACCAAGAGCTACACTGTGATGCTACCAAGAGCTACACTGTGAAGCTACCAAGAGCTACACTGTGACGCTACCAAGAGCTACACTGTGAAGCTACCAAGAGCTACACTGTGATGCTACCAAGAGCTACACTGTGATGATACCAAGAGCTACACTGTGATGCTACCAAGAGCTACAATGTGATGCTACCAAGAGCTACACTGTGATGCTACCAAGAGCTACACTGTGACGCTACCAAGAGCTACACTGTGACGCTACCAAGAGCTACACTGTGATGCTACCAAGAGCTACACTGAAGCTACCAAGAGCTACACTGTGATGCTACCAAGAGCTACACTGTCATGCTACCAAGAGCTACACTGTGACGCTACCAAGAGCTACACTGTGACGCTACCAAGAGCTACACTGTGAAGCTACCAAGAGCTACACTGACGCTACCAAGAGCTACACTGTGACGCTACCAAGAGCTACACTGTGAAGCTACCAAGAGCTACACTGTGATGCTACCAAGAGCTACACTGTGAAGCTACCAAGAGCTACACTGTGATGCTACCAAGAGCTACACTGTGATGCTACCAAGAGCTACACTGTGAAGCTACCAAGAGCTACACTGTGAAGCTACCAAGAGCTACACTGTGATGCTACCAAGAGCTACACTGTGATGCTACCAAGAGCTACACTGTGAAGCTACCAAGAGCTACACTGTGAAGCTACCAAGAGCTACACTGTGAAGCTACCAAGAGCTACACTGTGAAGCTACCAAGAGCTACACTGTGAAGCTACCAAGAGCTACACTGTGATGCTACCAAGAGCTACACTGTGATGCTACCAAGAGCTACACTGTGAAGCTACCAAGAGCTACACTGTGATGCTACCAAGAGCTACACTGTGATGCTACCAAGAGCTACACTGTGATGCTACCAAGAGCTACACTGTGATGCTACCAAGAGCTACACTGTGATGCTACCAAGAGCTACACTGTGATGCTACCAAGAGCTACACTGTGATGCTACCAAGAGCTACACTGTGATGCTACCAAGAGCTACACTGTGAAGCTACCAAGAGCTACACTGTGATGCTACCAAGAGCTACACTGTGAAGCTACCAAGAGCTACACTGTGATGCTACCAAGAGCTACACTGTGAAGCTACCAAGAGCTACACTGTGGTGCTACCAAGAGCTACACTGTGAAGCTACTAAGAGCTACACTGTGATGCTACCAAGAGCTACACTGTGAAGCTACCAAGAGCTACACTGTGATGCTACCAAGAGCTACACTGTGAAGCTACCAAGAGCTACACTGTGGTGCTACCAAGAGCTACACTGTGAAGCTACTAAGAGCTACACTGTGATGCTACCAAGAGCTACACTGTGAAACAGATTTGTGAACATAGTAACGATAGGAGGAAGTACCTAAGAGTACATAGTAAAGGCATCCCATGGTAGTCCTCACTGAGACTATCTGCTGAGAACTATCTACTATCTAGGTTAGGACCCATGGCGTGTATACTGAGAAAATTGTCTATCTAGGTTTACGAGTCTAGGATAATACAGAGAGAACTTACAGAAAGGTGAGAAATACAGGATAATAGAAGGACGAAGAGGGGAACGAGAGTGCGAAGGGAGGCAGATAATAGTGGAATGAGGAAGGAGGGACGGAAGGGAATGAAACTAGGCACGAATACGAGGAGAAAAAGCAAGGGAAATATTAAGTATACAAGTTCTAAGTACAGAAGTTCTAACAATATACCTGTTAACAAGTTTTGACTAAGTTCCACACAGCAGCGCCTCAAGGTTACCATTTTCTCTGAACAGTTTCCTAGTCGGGAAACTCTGGGAAAACCTCTCACAAGGAAAAAACTTTTTTTTACACCCCCCTTCATCCCCCGAGACGAATTTGGCGTGGGGGAAACCTGAGAGAGAGAGAGAGAGAGAGAGAGAGAGAGAGAGAGAAAGATACTAGCCCAGCTCACTACTGTGTATGGTGACCTTGTCTCTATAAGCAACCCCGGCTGATTATCTTTATGCCAAAAGACCTTCGCGGACTCCATGGATGGAATCCAACCCTCAACAGAGAGGATCCAACCCTCAACAGAGAGGATCCAACCCTCAACAGAGAGGATCCAACCCCCAACAGAGGATCCAACCCCCAACAGAGAGGATCCAACCCTCAACAGAGAGGATCCAACCCCCAACAGAGGATCCAACCCTCAACAGAGAGGATCCAACCCTCAACAGAGAGGATCCAACCCCCAACAAAGAGGATCCAACCCCCAACAGAGGATCCAACCCTCAACAGAGAGGATCCAACCCCAACAAAGAGGATCCAACCCCCAACAAAGAGGATCCAACCCCCAACAGAGGATCCAACCCCCCAACAGAGGATCCAACCCCCCAACAGAGAGGATCCAACCCTCACCTCTAATACCCCACTTAATCCAAAATTCACTGCCGTAATTGCGTTAAAAACAACATTAATAAAAAAAGCTGCAAGTGATGAAATTTAGCGGGTATATAAGAGATTTTTAACATCAAAGAACCTAGTGGAACCCATCAGTGGTGAACTAACAGGACGAACAATACTGAATCATAAATACTGAATCATATTTGTGACAACGGACCGTGTGTGGAGGGGCAGGGGTGGGGTCTTGGGGGGGCTAGATTATTAATAAAACAGTATTGCTAAATAAAATCTACAGAACGGCTTATCTTATTGAAAAAAATATATATAATGATGACATTTAAGTGTGGGTTGTAGAGATCGCTGTAGTGGCGAGGTGAAGCCTCCGGCAGCCTCTGCCATCTAGTGGCAGCTACCACAACTACCACCTAATTCAATGAATCTCCCCACTGCCGTATTTTTACGCATTTTGGCCAAAAATTCGCCTCGGTCGTTTCAAAATATGAATCATTGGTTTTTTCATTAATAGAAGTTAGATATAATGGTGTTATTTTACGTCCTCAGGATCAGTGTTTGACTTTATTGGGTTACCCTTGTGAACTTGTGCACCAGTGACATGTCTGCCACCTGGCTAGTGACATGCCTGCCACCTGGCTAGTGACATGCCTGCCACCTGGCCAGTGACATGCCTGCCACCTGGCCAGTGACATGCCTGCCACCTGGCCAGTGACATGCCTGCCACCTGACCAGTGACATGCCTGCCACCTGGCCAGTGACATGCCTGCCACCTGGCCAGTGACATGCCTGCCACCTGGCCAGTGACATGCCTGCCACCTGGCCAGTGACATGCCTGCCACCTGGCCAGTGACATGCCTGCCACCTGGCCAGTGACATGCCTGCCACCTGGCCAGTGACATGCCTGCCACCTGGCCAGTGGCATGCCTGCCACCTGGCCAGGGACATGCCTGCCACCTGGCCAGTGACATGCCTGCCACCTGGCCAGTGACATGCCTGCCACCTGGCCAGTGACATGCCTGCCACCTGGCCAGTGACATGCCTGCCACCTGGCCAGTGACATGCCTGCCACCTCGCCAGTGACATGCCTGCCACCTCGCCAGTGACATGCCTGCCACCTCGCCAGTGACATGCCTGCCACCTCGCCAGTGACATGCCTGCCACCTCGCCAGTGACATGCCTGCCACCTCGCCAGTGACATGCCTGCCACCTCGCCAGTGACATGCCTGCCACCACGCCAGTGACATGCCTGCCACCTCGCCCGTGACATGCCTGCCACCTCGCCAGTGACATGCCTGCCACCTCGCCAGTGACATGCCTGCCACCTCGCCAGTGACATGCCTGCCACCTCGCCAGTGACATGCCTGCCACCTCGCCAGTGACGTCCCTCCCACCTCGCCAGTGACGTCCCTCCCACCCCACCAGTGACGTCCCTCCCACCCCACCAGTGACGTCCCTCCCACCCCACCAGTGACGCCCCTCCCACCCCACCAGTGACCCGCCTCCCACCCCACCAGTGACGTCCCTCCCACCTAACCAGTGACGTCCCTCCCACCTAACCAGTGACATCCCTCCCACATCACCAGTGACATCCCTCCCACATCACCAGTGACATCCCTCCCACATCACCAGTGACATCCCTCCCACATCACCAGTGACATCCCTCCCACCTATACTGAAATGTTTCCTAACCTACCAACCCAGTCTCAGGTCAAACTTCTTGGCTTCATTGTTCAACCAAGCTGTTGCTGCTAGCTGGATTTCTCTATTCCTCCCGAAGCTATTCTGTTACTGTTGTACGGATGTATGCATACAAAGTGCATTTTGCATGGAATAGACTAGAATGCATATGCATTTCGGGGATCGAGACCCAGCTCTTGGTCCCACTTGGCGCTTATCATATCTACTCTCGAAGCTGTGTACCGAGTTTGCGTTTATTAACTCGATATTCAACTCGTTCACGTCCCGAGCACAGGGACCGTGTCACCCAAGTTAACATCTGCTCTTCAAGGGACGCTAGTCAGTCTTCAGCTAGTTAATCCTAGTGTACTAGTAGCTCCAGCAGGAGCAGTAGCTCCAGCAGGAGCAGTAGCTCCAGCAGTAGTAGCAGCAGCAGCACCAGTAACAAACGGCAACATCAGTAGAGCCCACAGGCGCCTTAACAGTAGCAACAGGAGCATCGACAGCACCAAACACACGCAAGAAAACACCAGCACCACCACGGGCAACCAAACACCAGCGCCAACACCTTTGCAAGATTCAAGAGAATAAAACACGTATTGTTTACGTTCTAAGCTGAAGCAGAAGCGAGAAATCTGGCGAATAATAGAGGAGCTTCAATAAATCTAGCGACCTGCTTACCACCCCTCACACACACCTGCCTGTGAGACCACACCTGTCTTCCCTCCGTTCCACACATCTCCGAGTTACATCTGACAAATATATATATATATACACTCATATACATGGGGAAATAATGCGTCTCAGTGTATATATAGAGGTCTCTCTCAGTATAAATACACTGAGTTTAATCCCTACTATAATTACTAAACTATTCTTGAGTGGTGGTACGCAGGTAATACGTAGCCTTAATGACCACTGGAAGAGTCCACCTTAAAACCTAATTAACCAACCACCCAGCTCCTGGTTCACTAGACAATGTGGGGCTACAGCTCCTGGGTCGAGAGAGAGAGAGTGTGTGTGTGTGTGTGTGTGTGTGTGTGTGTGTGTGTGAGTGTGAGTGTGAGTGTGAGTGTGTGTGTGTGTAGTTACCGTACCTACACATTTACAGTTTTAAGAAAAAAGTGTAAAACGGGGAATTTTATTTCGTCTGGAAGCACACGCGTGTTATTCATTCTATAAGAATCTATTTCCTAAATTCGTAAATAAATTTTCTTTACGGGGTAAACCAGGAAGGGTAATACTAGTTTAGACGCGGAGTGTTGATAGAGGTGCGTTCCGCCTCTGGTGCGTGTTCCTGTTGTGTAACCTGGCTGGTGATACATGGGACGGTGATACAGTGGTGGTGATACAAGGGACGGTGATACAGTGGTGGTGATACAAGGGACGGTGATACAGTGGTGGTGATACAAGGGACGGTGATACATGGGACGGTGATACAGTGGTGGTGATGCAAGGGGTGGTGATACATGGGACGGTGATACAAGGGACGGTGATAGTGGTGGTGATACACGGGACGGTGATACAGTGGTGGTGATACAAGGGACGGTGATACAATGGTGGTGATGCAAGGGGTGGTGATACAAGGGACGGTGATACAGTGGTGCTGATACATGAGACGGTGATAAAGTGGTGCTGATACATGGGACGGTGATACAGTGGTGGTGATACAAGGGACGGTGATACAGTGGTGGTGATGCAAGGGGTGGTGATACAAGGGACGGTGATACAGTGGTGGTGATACATGGGACGGTGATACAGTGGTGGTGATACAAGGGACGGTGATACAGTGGTGGTGATACATGGGACGGTGATACAGTGGTGGTGATGCAAGGGGTGGTGATACAAGGGACGGTGATACAGTGGTGCTGATACATGGGACGGTGATACAGTGGTGCTGATACATGGGACGGTGATACAGTGGTGCTGATACATGGGACGGTGATACAGCGGTGGTGATACAAGGGACGGTGATACAGCGGTGGTGATACATGGGACGGTGATACAGCGGTGGTGATACATGGGACGGTGATACAGCGGTGGTGATACATGGGACGGTGATACAGTGGTGGTGATACAAGGGACGGTGATACAGTGGTGGTGATACAAGGGACGGTGATACAGTGGTGGTGATACAAGGGACGGTGATACAGTGGTGGTGATACAAGGGACGGTGATACAGTGGTGGTGATACAAGGGACGGTGATACAGTGGTGGTGATACAAGGGACGGTGATACAGTGGTGGTGATACAAGGGACGGTGATAGTGGTGGTGATACAAGGGACGGTGATAGTGGTGGTGATACAAGGGACGGTGATACAGTGGTGCTGATACATGGGACGGTGATACAGTGGTGCTGATACATGGGACGGTGATACAGCGGTGGTGATACAAGGGACGGTGATACAGTGGTGGTGATACATGGGACGGTGATACAGTGGTGGTGATACAAGGGACGGTGATACAGTGGTGGTGATACAAGGGACGGTGATACAGTGGTGCTGATACAAGGGGTGGTGATACAAGGGACGGTGATACAGTGGTGGTGATACAAGGGACGGTGATACAGTGGTGCTGATACAAGGGGTGGTGATACAAGGGACGGTGATAGTGGTGGTGATACAAGGGACGGTGATACAGCAGTGGTGATACAAGGGACGGTGATACAGCGGTGGTGATACAAGGGACGCTGATACAGTGGTGCTGGTACAAGGGGTGGTGATACAAGGGACGGTGATACAGTGGTGATGATACAAGGGACGGTGATACAGCGGTGGTGATACAAGGGACGGTGATACAGTGGTGCTGATACAAGGGGTGGTGATACAAGGGACGGCGATACAGTGGTGGTAATACAAGGGACGGTGATACAGCGGTGGTGATACATGGGACGGTGATACAGTGGTGATACAAGGGACGGTGATACAGTGGTGCTGGTACAAGGGGTGGTGATACAAGGGACGGTGATACAGTGGTGGTGATACAGAGGTGGTGATACAAGGGACGGTGATACAGTGGTGCTGATACAAGGGGTGGTGATACAAAAGACGGTGATACAGTGGTGGTGATACAAGGGACGGTGTTACAGTGGTGGTGATACAAGGGATGGTGATATATTAGTGGTGATACAACAAGAGGTGGGTCAGGGGCCAGGTCAAGGGGTAATGACCCGGATAATGAACACGAGAGAGGCAGCTAGAACAGGATTCGCTACTTACGAACCTTCAAAATTCACGTCTCCGTACACAACCTGGGTAGTAGCCAACGCCTGTGTGTGATAGCAGCAGACAACAACTGTGCGTGTGTGATAGCAGCAGACAACAACTGTGCGTGTGTGATAGCAGCAGACAACAACTGTGCGTGTGTGATAGCAGCAGACAACAACTGTGCGTGTGTGATAGCAGCAGACAACAACTGTGCGTGTGTGATAGCAGCAGACAACAACTGTGCGTGTGTGATAGCAGACAACAACTGTGTGTGTGTGATAGCAGCAGACAACAACTGTGATAAAGTATTTACTTAAGGCAATTATCAACGACATTTCGGTCCTGAAACGTCCTTGATAAGGATTGCAAATTATGTATTTGGCCATTTCCCCTCAGTTATCAGTCATTTGTTTTCTTACGGTCTTTCTGTACTATCCTCGACTCACCTACATAATACTCGACAGCTCTTAAATCTAGACAGAAGCAGACAGTTCTCAGCAGACAGACAGCAGAGTACTTGGGAGTCCGCACTAAGGCTGTCACCCACGGACAGTTTTACTGAGACTAGGGAAGCTCAAATCTTAGGGCCCCTAATCCCGGAGAGGGGCCCCAGAAGCCACTTTAGTCCACATTGCTTGAAAATTTTAGGTCTAATGTATGAGAAGGGGCCCCCCCATAACAGTTCAAGATTCAGGGGCCCAAAAATGTAGGTCCGCCACTAGTGTCAACCCAATACTTCCATGCTACTCGAAGTGATCCATTCAAATCTCTGGGGTGTTCACCCCATCTTTCAGCTACATCATCATACTATTTTCCCTTCCCCTCCCCCTCACTATGCTCCCCTCTCCCTCATGTGCTCCCCCTCCCTCATTATCCTCCCCTCTCCTTCATGTGCTCCCCCTCCCTCATTATCCTCCCCTCTCCATGTGCTCCCCCTCCCTCATTATCCTCCCCTCTCCTTCCTCATGTGCTCCCCCTCCCTCATTATCCTCCCCTCTCCTTCCTCATGTGCTCCCCTTCCCTCATTATCCTCCCCTCTCCTTCCTCATGTGCTCCCCCTCCCTCATTATCCTCCCCTCTCCTTCCTTATGTGCTCCCCCTCCCTCATCCTCCCCTCTCCTTCCTCATGTGCTCCCCTCCCTCATTATCCTCCCCTCTCCTTCCTCCCAAGTCCTCACTTATTTCCCTCTTACTTACATCTATCTTCACTCCTTCTGCTCTTCTATCCTCTGCTTCTATCCTCGATTCACACACCTAGATTATGCACACTAGTCTTTAATCTAGGTGGAAGTTGATGTTTCTTAATAAAGGAGCGTGTCGTGGCAAACTACGTCTACTGTCGTGTCTTTGGTTGGTGTAGTGGAGGAGGGAGGGAGGAGAATGAGGATAGGAGGAGAGGAAATGAAGAGGAAAAGGGAGGGGCATGCAGAAGGGAAGAGAAGAAGGCAGAAAGCTGCAGAAGTGAGGTATACCTAAGTGGCGCCAGTCACACGAGTGAGAGCACCATAAGTCTCCCTCAGAGTATTTACACGGAATACCATCACCATACTCTTAATTATATGTACCCGGCATACCCACCACACAGCCTACTCCCCCACAACACAGCCTACTCCCCCACAACACAGCCTACTCCCCCACAACAGCCTACCCACCACCACACAGCCTACTCCCCTACAACACAGCCTACCCCCCACAACACAGCCTACCCCCCACAACACAGCCTACCCCCCACAATACAGCCTACCCCCCACAACACAGCCTACCCCCAAAACACATCCTTCCCCCCACAACACAGGAAGTAGGTTGAGCAGGCGAGGCGCCACTCACCCTGCGAGGCGCCACTCACCCTGCGAGGCGCCACTCACCCTGCGAGGCGCCACTCACCCTGCGAGGCGCCACTCACCTGAGGATTCCAAGAACTATTGCCCACTATTACAACCTAGGATTTCAAATGGCCTGTTATCCCAGGTGTAATGGGAGCAAATAAACACAGTAGAAAAAGTTTAGACTTATATTATCCTTCACCAATTATAACAGCAATATGTACACTATGTACAGTGATAAATATAGTGCACTCCACGGTAAGCAAGGCAGAAATAGAAGCCACAAGATAGCAGACCGTGCTTCAACCAGCTCTAGAGTGGGAATGACAAGGGCAGACAGGAGAGCGGTATCCACATAACCTCTGCGATTGTCAATCCCACCTTCTTATTGGCTAGAACCTGGTCACTAGTTGAACGATGGGGCCCCATCATCAACTCTTAGCAACCTGGTTCGCTGGTTGGGGGAGATAGCCTGTAAATGAGGGTGTGTCCATGCGCCGAATAAAGGTTACGTACTCTTTGCATGCCACACCCCCACCCCCGAGAAGGCTCAGGATTAGGCTGCCACCTCCCAGTGGTAACCGTGCCGCCATGGCACAAAATAATGGGACCGCCTATCCTCTCCACCATCCAACTCTTAGATAGAGCTCAGCTTTCCTAGTGCCTGAAAGCCAAACCCTAAACTCAGAGTGAGACAGCAGTCAGATAAGCCAACATAGGTCCAAGATACAAGCGGACGGTAGCCCGTATCCCCTCACTAAAAAAAAACCCCACATCAGGGGATAAAAAAAAGAGCTTGAAAGGGGGGTTACCACAAATACATCCTAACCTAAATAAAATATTAAACTAGACTCTTGACAAAGAGTCTGCCAACACATTTTCTTTGCCGGCAATGTAACGAATTTTGAAGTTATAGGGCTGCAGCCTGAGCGTCCAACGCATAAGCCTTGTGTTGTGATTCTTCATGGCTTGGAGATAGACTAACGGGTTGTGATCACTGTAGACTGTGACCACCTGCGATGTCTGGCCCACATAAACATCGAAATGCTCCAAAGCCATTACCAGCGCGAGGGCTTCTTTTTCAATGGTAGAGTAAGCTCTCTGATGTGGCTGGAACTTAGCTGAAAAGTATGCTACAGGCTGCAACTCCTTGTTCCCGATTTGTAATAGTACCGCCCCAACCCCAGACTCACAAGCATCAACCTGTAATGAAAAAGGTTTGGAGAAGTCTGGAGACAGGAGAATGGGTGCAGAGCACAATAATCTTTTTGCTTTATTAAAAGCAGTGTTACAATCTGACGTCCAATTAAAGGGAACTTTATGACTGGTAAGAGAGGTAAGAGGGGCTACAATATCTGAGAAATACTTACAGAATCTTCTGTAAAATCCTATCATGCCTAGGAAACGTTGAAGAGATTTCCTATCATGAGGAACTGGATAATCTTTAATCGAAAGAACTTTAGCAAGTTTAGGTGCAACATTACCACTACCTACTTCATGGCCTAGAAAAGTGATAGTGGCCTGGCCAAAGGAAGATTTAGATAAATTAACTGTTAATTGGGAATTCTTAAAGGTCTCAAACAGAGCTTTAAGTCTAAGTAGGTGTTGATCCCAAGTATCAGACACCACAACAATATCATCTAGGTATGCTGCCGTGCCTTCAAGTCCTTTAATAGCCTGATGGATGAGTTTCTGGAATGAAGAGGGGGAATTTTTCATTCCGAAGGGGGTAACTGTATACTGATAATGACCTCCTGGAATTACGAAGGCAGAGATTTCCTTCGCCTTATCTGTCAAAGGTACCTGATAGTAACCTTTAAGGAGATCTAATTTGGACACAAAAGTAGCCTTACCCACAAAGTCAATTACGTCATCCAGACGAGGAAGAGGGTAAGCATCTGTAATTGTGACCTCGTTCACTTTACGGTAGTCTGTGCACATACGAAACCCTCCATCAGCCTTCTTTACTAGGATGCACGGTGAAGCCCATGGACTAGATGACTCCTCCACTAAACCATGTTCTAACAAGAAGTCTACTTCCTGCTGAAGTAACCTTTGCTTTTCAGGATTAGCTCTGTAGGGGGAGAGTTTAATTGGTTTAGATTTTCCCACATCTACATCATGGTAACCTAACGTACATTTTTTCGGCACATCCGAAAAAATATTAGGATATGACTGTAGAAGCTCAGTTAAATTGGTTGCTTGTATTTCAGATAATCCATCCATTAACGGGCTAGGATCCTTGAGGAGGACAGAATTTGAAAGTTTAGTATTAATTTCAGAGATAGAGTGCAAAGAGTCAGAGTCGTCCTCAGAGGTAGAGGACAGAGTCATTACTGGGACTTTATCTGGTGTATGAAAGGCCTTGATTTGATTTATGTGGTAAGTTTTTGTTTTTGAGGTCTTATCAATGGGAGCTACCACATAATTTAAATCAGATAATCTACTTACTATCTGCATAGGTCCCGTAAATCTAGCTTTCAAGGTGTGGCCAGGTATAGGTTCCTGCACCAACACCTTGTCTCCTGGATGGAAGGAGCGGAATTGTGCACTTTTGTCATACCTCTGTTCCATCTTACTTTGAGCTATCTTTAGGTTAGCCGTGGCTAACTCACGTGCCACCTGCAACCTTGAAGACGGGTTGTAGAGTGCTGAGCTTACGTCTTCTCCCATCCATCCTTCTTTGAGCACCCGAAGAGGACCTCGTACATTGTGCCCAAAGATCAGCTCAAACGGACTATACCCTGTAGACTCTTGCACCGTCTCTCGTACTGAGAATAGCAACAACGGTAGAGATTCATCCCAATCTGTCGGAAAGTGCATGCAAAAACTTCTCATCATTGTTTTTAATGTTTGGTGGAATCTTTCCAAGGCGCCTTGGGACTGAGGGTGATAGGCAGTGGATAAGTTGTGAATTATCCCTAACCTAGTTAATACTTCCCTAAATGCTTTGGCAGTGAAGTTAGTACCTTGATCACTTTGTATAGTTTTAGGAATGCCAAAACAAGAAATGAATTTTGTTAAAGCTTTGAGAATAGCTTTAGTATTGATACTACGCATTGGGATCGCTTCAGGATATCTGGTTACTTTATCCATAATTGTAAATAAATACTGATTTCCAGACTTTGACTTAGGTAGTGGACCTACACAATCTATAATTAAATCTGCAAAAGGTTCTCCATCAGCAGGTATGGGTTGGAGAGGTGCAGGTTTAATAGAATGTCCAGGTTTTCCAACTTGCTGACATTCTCGGCAACACCTAATATGATTCTTCACATCTTTCTTTAATGTTGGCCAATAAAATTCTTTTGTGATTCTATACAAGGTTTTTGTAATTCCTAAGTGACCTCCTGATGACGTATTATGAGCTATATTTAATATCTGAGGTCTATACTTGGTTGGAACCACTAACCTGTCGTATAATTGCCGGCCCTCTGTCTCCTTACCAGTCTCAGTGCATACCAAATAATCATTTTTAACTTCATACTTGACTGGATGACCCAAAGAGGATTTACCCATGGCTGCCTCAAAAGTGAATTTTAACGAAGGGTCCTTACGTTGTTCCTCCCGGAAGGACAGTCCCTCGGGCATGGAAACAGAGACATCTGGGAATCCTGCAACCTGGGAATAGGAAGGCTTGATCGGGGTCTGTTCACTTGATTTACGAGACTCCGGCCGGTGTGTCTCATAAAACAACGTGGCTATTCCGAGATCGGAGTCGTCCAAGGATAGGTCAACATTCTCCCCAGACAACCCTTGGGAAGTTGCCCGAGTTATGGCCAACACCGGAGAAGCATTAATCATTATAGGTTCAGGACACGAAGTAACAGTAGTAATGTTATTACCCAGTAATAACATGGCATTTTTCATGGGAAATCCTTTTGAGATACCTACAGTCAAGTACCCAGTGTAATATTTGCACTGTACATAAATTTTATGCAAAGGAACTGAATATATAGCTCCTCCGTAAGCTTCCAATAAAACTGAGGAATTCAAGGAAGTATTCTCTGAAAGGGGTAATATTCCTTCTCTGACAAGTGAGCAATATGCTCCAGTATCTCTAAAGGTATTTACTTTAGTTGGTTCTGAGTTTTCCTGAAGGGAAATAAGACTTTCGCAATAATAAGGGGCCATACCTTTTTCTACTTCTCTAGGGGACATGTTACTAGGGATATTAGAGATTTTCCCGATGGGTTGAGGTTTTTGGGGGCAGTTGGAACTGATATGACCTACTTTATTACACCTGAAGCAGACGACAGGCTTGCCCTTTACTCCCTGATGACGTTGCAAGTGGTGTCGTTCTGGCTGGTGCCTCTCTGGATATTGTTGTCGAGATGCTCCATAAGTAGTTTGCCTCTCCGCAGGGGGACCATATGTTGAGAAGCGTGGCTCACCAGGTGACTTGGTTGGATGTCGTAGACGCTCTCCCTCCGGCTGGCACTTCATTCTCCAATGTTGTCGATCTCTGCTCACGCCAGACTGTTGAAAAGAGAGACGGGACCGCTCGGACAAGGAGCGGTTCGTTTCGAAGGTATCAGCCAACCTGGCCGCCTCCAATGCAGTGGTTAAGTCACGATCCTGCAGAAAGACACGAACCTCTGGTCCCACAGACTCCAGCAGGTTATCAATCAGAATAAGCTGCACCAGCTCCTCAAAGTTAGAGACACCACTCGCTTTATACCAGCTGGTAAAAGCTTTGGTTTGCTGTCTCACAAAGTCCACCAGGGATTGACCAAGCTGCCGCCTGTTCAATTTGAAGGTCTTACGATATTTAGCTGGGATACATGTATATGCTCCCAACACTGTGGTCTTCACTACTTGATAATCAGAGAATTCAGCGTCAGTTAATACCGACGTAAATTCCTGTGCCTTACCCAATAATGCTGTATGAACCAACGCTGCCCAGTGCTGTTCCGGCCACCTCAAGGCTCGAGCCTGATTTTCGAAGCTTTCGAAAAATTGCTCTGGTTCGGCCTCATTGAAGCGGGGAACAAGCTGTACTGCTTTTTGTAAACTGAAATCGTTTACAGAATGCGAAAACTGCCTCCTTTCTCTTTCCCTATCAAATTCTTCCCTTGCGAATGCTCTCTGTTCCCTAGTTTGCTCAAGATTGATTTTTGCCAGCTCAAGTGCCAACGACGCTGATTCACCCTGAGACAACCCAGCTGCACTATACTGACCATTTTGCTCCGTAGGTATATCATCTTCCTCCTGCGAGAACATAGTAGTTTTTTCCCTAGCTCCCGTAAAGGGAGGAGTTTGATGTGCCATCTCTTCTTCAATAAGTATGTCAGCAATAAGTGAACGCAGTTGCGCAGCTGTAAGAGTGCGTTTATAGGGAATGCCAATGGAACGAGCAATTTGCCAACAACGCTGTAGGGACAATTTAGGTAGGTTATGCAAAGTATATGCCGACACCAGGCGTCTGACTCGTCTAGGTGGCATAAGTTATTCGCTATGCACAGTACGAATACCCCAACGTAACACGTTAATTTGCAGAACACGCTTAGCTATGCACAGTACGATTGCAGAATACGCATACAAGCAAAGCCGACTGCACACAAGATTGACCGTAGCGAAGCGAGCACACTGAACAAGCTAGTAGCGAGCTGTTGAACGATCACACAATAGCAAGGCTGATCATAAGCAACTGACACGCAAAATTTGTAAAGCGAAGCGAAACAGCAAGCTACACAATGTTCCTGCTACAAGCTTCACCCTAAGCTCAACCGTTTCTCTAAGTCCAGCTCTCGGACAGGCTACCCATATTACAACCTATGATTTCAAATGGCCTGTTATCCCAGGTGTAATGGGAGCAAATAAACACAGTAGAAAAAGTTTAGACTTATATTATCCTTCACCAATTATAACAGCAATATGTACACTATGTACAGTGATAAATATAGTGCACTCCACGGTAAGCAAGGCAGAAATAGAAGCCACAAGATAGCAGACCGTGCTTCAACCAGCTCTAGAGTGGGAATGACAAGGGCAGACAGGAGAGCGGTATCCACATAACCTCTGCGATTGTCAATCCCACCTTCTTATTGGCTAGAACCTGGTCACTAGTTGAACGATGGGGCCCCATCATCAACTCTTAGCAACCTGGTTCGCTGGTTGGGGGAGATAGCCTGTAAATGAGGGTGTGTCCATGCGCCGAATAAAGGTTACGTACTCTTTGCATGCCACACCCACTACGTGAAGATGTTCACAAGTCTGTGTTGGCCACGGTTGAGTTCTGACTCCTGGCCCAGCTTCTGGCTTCTCAAGACGTTTTATACTCTCGAAGCTGTGTATAAACTGCCTCGACTACAGTGTTTAACGCGTTTATGACTACCTGGGTGTTCCAGAGGTCAACGCCCCCGCGACCCGGTCCTTGACCAGGTCTCCTGGTGAATCAGGGTCCGTGATGAAAATACATACTCTGGTCACAGGTACGGTCGGGTTTAGCTTTAAATAGTCCATTTCCTGGTCATAAGACCCGTACATGCAAAAAATGGAATTTATATATTACTGTTAACACATCGGCCGTCTCCCACCAAGGCAGGGTGACCAGAAAAAGAAAAACTTTCATTGTCATTCGCTCCATCACTGTCTTGCCAGAGGCGCTGCTTACACTATAGTTATAAAACTGCAACATTAACATCACTTCCTTCAGAGTGCAGACACTGTACTTCCCATCTCCAGGACTCGAGTCCGGCCTGAATCCCTTCATAAATGTTACCTTGGTCACACTCCAACAGCACGTCAAAACAAAACAGCGTCGTATAAAACAAAGATGCCTAACTGTTGCCTATGTGTCTTACCAAAACATATGTCTGGCATACCATGTGTCTCCCACATGTTTAGGCATGCCCCAACACGATCTGAAGAAAAACCTCCAACCTCCTAATGGTTTAATGGCCATGGAAGGAGAGTATGGAAGGAGAGTATGGTAGTGTTAGGTACAAGGGAACACTGTGCAACCCGTTCACCCAGCAAGTAAATAGGTACCTGGGTGTTAGTCGAATGGTGTGGGTGGCATCCTGGGCCACAAGATTAAAGGCCCACAATGGAAATAAGAGTCTTCGGTGACGCACTGACTTTCTTGGGTTATTCCGGGTGGCTAACCCTTCAGGGTTAAAAATCCCAACAAAATCTTAAGCGACGAGGCCAGGAGCAAGGCTCGACCCCCTACAAGCAGATCAGGCGAGTGCACCAGCCTCCCATACACTGGTAAAGGCTCGAGTGAAGGCACTTTAGTGGACGAGTGCAGAGAACGCTAACACAATTATCGTCATGTTCCAGAGTTGACAAGAACCTAGACTTTCCTGCATCAACTTATTACAGAGAATAATGGACACTTATGGCAACATATGGGAATCTTTATTTAGGGTTTCGCCACACAGTGGCTTCTACAGTCCAATACAAAGCAGAGATGGGTAAGGAGAGGAGGAGTTTGGGGTAATCAGTCCCTTATGTGTTGCACAAGTGTCTCAGTCTTCAACTTATCGGTTTTCAAACTATCACAGAATATACTGACAAGTACCGCTATGGTACACTACCTGAGTCACGTAATACACCATACCAGTAGCTAGGTAGACACCATACCAGTAGCTAGGTAGACACCATACCAGTAGCTAGGTAGACACCATACCAGTAGCTAGGTAGACACCATACCAGTAGCTAGGTAGACACCATGCCAGTAGCTAGGTAGACACCATGCCAGTAGCTAGGTAGACACCATGCCAATAGCTAGGTAGACACCATGCCAGTAGCTAGGTAGACACCATACCAGTAGCTAGGTAGACACCATACCAGTAGCTAGGTAGACACCATACCAGTAGCTAGGTAGACATCATACCAGTAGCTAGGTAGACACCATACCAGTAGCTAGGTAGACACCATACCAGTAGCTAGGTAGACACCATACCAGTAGCTAGGTAGACACCATACCAGTAGCTAGGTAGACACCATACCAGTAGCTAGGTAGACACCATACCAGTAGCTAGGTAGACAACAGTGCACGTAGCAAGCTACTGCCATAATTTAATTTGCATAAAATATAACCTGGAGTTTACCTGGAGAGAATTCCGGGGATCAACGCCCCCGCGGCCCGGTCTGTGACCAGGCCTCCTATAAAGAGAAATCCTGAACGCCACATGTACATGTACAACAGTCAGGTATCTTTATTGCGAAACTTTTCACCTACACAGCAGGCTCCTTCAGTAGAGATGTGAAGACGATGTTATCAGTCCACCCTCAGCCCTCCAGGCTGAGGGACTGACCACCTCATAACTAATCTTCAAGGGTGAAGGACTGATGACATCGTCTTCACATCTCTACTGCTAACTTTTCTATACTCTACTGAAAAAGCCTGCTGTGTAGGCGAAACGTTTCGGAATACCTAACTATTGTACAAGTATCTTATCACATAAGTTATTTATTAAATCATCACCACAGCCTTAAGTTCTAAATAAAATACTCTCGGTATGCGTAATTTACCCGTAAGAAAAACTGCAGGAAGGTACTATTCTGCCATTGTGTGTGAGAAACTGAAGCCTGTTAAACCTTTTGCACTCTTGCACAAAAGCGTTCACGACACTAAATCAGCTAAAGATACGTAAATTATCCAGACATCTACTAACACTCGGTATACAACGATCCTCTTAAGTAGATTCTTGCTTCTAGGAAACTATACCTGGAGTATTGCAGTATTTACTAGCCCATGCTAAGCACGTCTTACTCCCACTTGCCTAATCTGTTTCTAGAGCTAGCCAAGATGTTAGAACCACTGCCAGGTATTGTTTAACAAGTCCACTGCTAACGCAGTACTTTCATATACCCTTTCTGAATCATAATATAAACACGATAACCTCAACCTGGCTAGGTACACTTAAGACTGTTTACCTGTCGTGATCAACAGGTGGGTGACAGTCTTACACCTGCCACGCCTCCTTTTACACCTGCCTCGCCCCTCTCACCTGTATTTACCTCCGCCAATCCCATGCACCTGCCCAACTCCCCACACTGAAATATTCAAGCTGAACTTCAGACGGGTCTCCTGGGAGATGCGTGCGTTCATCTCCCATCTGTACCCAACACTGATCTCCCAGCCTCACCTCGACCCAACACTGATCTCCCAGCCTCACCTCGACCCAACACTGATCTCCCAGCCTCACCTCTACCCAACACTGATCTCCCAGCCTCACCTCGACCCAACACTGATCTCCCAGCCTCACCTCGACCCAACACTGATCTCCCAGCCTCACCTCGACCCAACACTGATCTCCCAGCCTCACCTCGACCCAACACTGATCTCCCAGCCTCACCTCGACCCAACACTGATCTCCCAGCCTCACCTCTACCCATCACTGATCTCCCAGCCTCACCTCTACCCAACACTGATCTCCCAGCCTCACCTCTACCCAACACTGATCTCCCAGCCTCTCCTCTACCCAACACTGATCTCCCAGCCTCACCTCTACCCAACACTGATCTCCCAGCCTCACCTCTACCCAACACTGATCTCCCAGCCTCACCTCTACCCAACACTGATCTCCCAGCCTCACCTCTACCCAACACTGATCTCCCAGCCTCACCTCTACCCAACACTGATCTCCCAGCCTCACCTCGACCCAACACTGATCTCCCAGCCTCACCTCGACCCAACACTGATCTCCCAGCCTCACCTCTACCCAACACTGATCTCCCAGCCTCACCTCGACCCAACACTGATCTCCCAGCCTCACCACTTCTAGCATCACCACTACCACCACCAGCATCACCACTAGCATCACCACTATCACCACCAGCATCACCACTAGCATCACCACTACCACCACCAGCATCACCACTAGCATCACCACTACCACCACCAGCATCACCACTAGCATCACCACTACCACCACCAGCATCACCACTACCACCAGCATCACCACTAGCATCACTACCACCACCAGCATCACCACTACCACCATCAGCATCACCACTACCACCACCAGCATCACCACTACCACCAGCATCACCACTAGCATCACCACTACCACCACCAGCATCACCACTAGCATCACTACCACCACCAGCATCACCACTACCACCACCAGCATCACCACTACCACCACCATCATCACCACTACCACCACCAGCATCATCACTACCATCACTAGCATCACCACTACCACCACCAGCATCATCACTACCATCACTAGCATCACCACTACCACTAGCATCACCACTACCACCACCAGCATCATCACTATCACTAGCATCACCACTACCACCACCAGCATCACCACTACCACCAGCATCACCACTACCACCACCAGCATCACCACTAGCATCACCACTACCACCAGCATCACCACTACCACCAGCATCACCACTAGCATCACCACTATCACCACCAGCATCACCACTAGCATCACCACTACCACCACCATCACCACTAGCATCACCACTACCACCACCACCACTACCACCATCAGCATCACCACTACCACCACCAGCATCACCACTAGCATCACTACCACCACCAGCATCACCACTACCACCATCAGCATCACTACCACCACCAGCATCACCACTACCACCACCAGCATCACCACTACCACCACCAGCATCACCACTACCACCACCAGCATCACCACTACCACCACCAGCATCATCACTACCATCACTAGCATCACCACTACCACCACCAGCATCATCACTACCATCACTAGCATCACCACTACCATCACCACTACCACCACCAGCATCATCACTATCACTAGCATCACCACTACCACCAGCATCACTACCACCAGCATCACCACTACCACCACCAGCATCACCACTAGCATCACCAGCATCACCACTAGCATCACCACTACCACCAGCATCACCACTACCACCAGCATCACCACTACCAGCATCACTACCATCATCAGCATCACCACTAGCATCACCACTACCATCACCACTAGCATCACTACCACCACCACCAGCATCACCACTACCACCACCAGCATCACCACTAGCATCACCACTACCACCATCAGCATCACCACTACCATCACCACTACCACCATCAGCATCACCACTACCATCAGCATCACTACTAGCATCACCACTACCACCACTAGCATCACCACTACCACCACTACAACCACCAGCATCACCACCAGCATCACCACTACCAGCATCACCACCACCAGCATCACCATCACCACCAGCATCACCACTAGCATCACCACTACCACCACCAGCATCACCACTAGCATCACCACTAGCATCACCACTACCACCACCAGCATCACCACTACCACCATCAGCATCACCACTACCAACAGCATCACCACCAGCATCACCACTAGCATCACTACCACCACCATCACCACTACCACCATCAGCATCACCACTACCACCACCAGCATCACCACTAGCATCACCACTACCACCACCAGCATCACCACTACCACCACCAGCATCACCACTACCACCACCAGCATCATCACTACCATCACTAGCATCACCACTACCACCACCAGCATCATCACTACCATCACTAGCATCACCACTACCACCACCACCACCAGCATCATCACTATCACTAGCATCACCACTACCACCACCAGCATCACCACTACCACCAGCATCACTACCACCAGCATCACCACTACCACCACCAGCATCACCACTAGCATCACCAGCATCACGACTAGCATCACCACTACCACCAGCATCACCACTACCACCAGCATCACCACTAGCATCACCACTAGCATCACCACTACCACCACCAGCATCACCACTAGCATCACCACTACCACCACCAGCATCACCACTACCACCATCAGCATCACCACTACCACCACCAGCATCACCACTAGCATCACTACCACCACCAGCATCACCACTACCACCATCAGCATCACTACCACCACCAGCATCACCACTACCACCACCAGCATCACCACTACCACCACCAGCATCACTACCACCAGCATCACCACTACCACCATCAGCATCATCACTACCATCACTAGCATCACCACTACCACCACCAGCATCATCACTATCACTAGCATCACCACTACCACCAGCATCACTACCACCAGCATCACCACTACCACCACCAGCATCACCACTAGCATCACCAGCATCACCACTAGCATCACCACTACCACCAGCATCACCACTACCACCAGCATCACCACTACCAGCATCAGCATCACCACTAGCATCACCACTACCATCACCAGCATCACCACTACCACCACCACCATCACCACTACCACCAGCATCACCACTAGCATCACCACTACCACCATCAGCATCACCACTACCATCACCACTACCATCAGCATCACCACCATCAGCATCACTACCATCACCACTACCAGCATCACCACTACCAGCATCACCACTACCATCAGCATCACTACTAGCATCACCACTACCACCACTAGCATCACCACTACCACCACTACAACCACCAGCATCACCACCACCAGCATCACCACTACCAGCATCACCACCACTAGCATCACCACTACTACCACCACTAGCATCACCATTACCACCACCAGCATCACCACCAGCATCACCACTAACACCACTAGTACCACTACCACCAGCATCACCGCTATCACCACTACCACCACCAGCATTAATCTAGCCTATGTACACTACCGTAGCTACCACCACCACCACCACTAGCATCACCATTACCACCACCAGCATCACCATTAGCATCACCACTAGCACCACTACCACCACCAGCATCACCACTACCACCACCAGCATTAATCTAGCCTATGTACACTACCGTAGCTTCCACCACCACTACTACTACTAGCATCACTACCACTACCAGCATCACCACTACCACTAGCACCACTACCAACACCACTAGCACCACTACCAACACCAGCATCACCACTACCACCACCAGCATCACCACCACCAGCATTAATCTAGCCTATGTACACTACCGTAGCTACCACCACCACTACTACTATTACATCACTACCACCACCAGCATCACCACTACCAGCATCACCACCACCAACCAGTATACTGTATACATTACCACAGCTGCTGTTACACAGTCACCAAACTGGTCTGTGTTGTAGTCATTGGTTAACCTTCATTTAGGATATACCCGATTACACTAGCCTCAGAGGACCTGCTGGGATGGAGTAGGACAGCTTGGGACGGCAGAACAGCTGGGATAGGGTTCTGGGACAGCTTGGGACGAGGGATCAACTGGGACAAGTTGGGACTGGAGAACAGGCGTGACATGATTTAACATGTTTATATTATATCGCTTTTTTTTGGGGGGAGGGGTCATCGTCCCCGTGGCCAGGTCCCAGACCAGATCTCCTGGTTGCTGTCCTGATCAACTAGGTTGTTGGTTCTGGCTGCACTCAAGTCTTAACCAGGAACTTATTATTAAAGATTAGCCGGTATTCTCCCGGCCCGGGCCTTTTCCAAGTGGTGGCCCGGCCTTGGCTCCCTCTTTAGGGAGTGTCTGAGACCTAAGACTCCCATGGGACGAGGCACAAGTACCTCCTCATCTTTGGGACCAACTGTCCCCAGGCCTAGCCACAAGCTAGGCCTCTCTGGTCTGCCATCCCCGCCACAAGGGGGCAAAGGAACTGATTTCAGAATCTTGAATAGAGTTTAAGAGTGTACTGGTGATTTCCCTTGTGTATGTAGGGAGGCTCTTGGAAACCTAGGTTAGGTGTGTCAGGAAACAGGACAAGTGTTTATATAACCCACAGCTGGAGCTTTTGGTCATGTGACCGAGGCCTTCCGCTGGCTAACAAAAATGGCTAGCAAGATGGCTACCAAAAATAAAGAAAATATTTGTAATGACCAGACTGACAGAAGGAATAAAGAAGACAACCA
The DNA here is from genome assembly GCF_038502225.1 of Cherax quadricarinatus. Classification (NCBI taxonomy): domain Eukaryota; kingdom Metazoa; phylum Arthropoda; class Malacostraca; order Decapoda; family Parastacidae; genus Cherax; species Cherax quadricarinatus. Next base: position 2,909,530 of record NC_091382.1, read on the forward strand.
CAAGAGGTGATAAAACGAAATGACAATAGATAAAGAATAAAGTCCTTTAGCACCTTTAACAGGAACAAGAAACGAGAAATGTAAAATGAGGGAATAAAGGAGAATGGTAGATGAATAAATTGAGAGGTACAATATAACCACTGGAAATTTAAAAGTAAAAAAACTACTGAACACGGTATAACAGAAGTATAATGTAGCTAGAGAGAGAGAGAGAGACAGCAGGGGCACCTGCAAGGTTGTAAAGGCGATAATCGCCGAAAAACTCTAGAGTAATTTAAGGTCAAGAAAGTAATCAGAACGCCAGTGCCAACTTATCAGAGGTTGTAACTGAGTGGCAGTGACACCACAAGAAGGTAAGACCGTCTGTGCCAACCTATATCAGTGAGGTTGTAACAGTGGCACCATAAGTGCCAGCCTATATCAGTGAGATTGTAACAGTGCCACCACAAATGCCAATCAGTGAGGTTGTAACAGTGGCACTACAAGTGCCAGCCTATATCAGTGAGGTAACAGTGGCACCAACTCAAATTAGAGCAGTTTTCTGCAAACTATTTATACCATTGCAGTGTTAACCTTCCAAGCCACACTGCCTCACCTAGGTAAAGCTAGGGGGCACACCTGGCTAGGGGGCACACCTGGCTAGGGGGCACACCTGGCTAAAGTTAGAGGCCACATGAACATTAACAGAGTATCTGGCCCACTGCCCGGGTAGCTACCTCAATGAAGGAAGACCAGACCGTCTACACACGTTTCTCAAACGCTCAACTATACCACCAATCAAAAGAACCACTACCGTCCACAAACTACCACCATAATAACCCACTAACCCTCACTACAGCCACCACAAGCCAACCTTCTGCAGGCTGAGACTGATTACCTCAACTGTCTTCAGTTACCAGCCTCTACATCGAGCAAATAAAGCCACTGGTTGGCGAAGCGTCTTCAAAAATAAATCTAACAGGTGTTCAACGTGTGTGTCAATGATCAGGGGAACTGGAAAGCGACCCAGTAAGTACACAGAAGAGGGATGGATGGATAAGACCTCAGTAACTGCTGCAAAGGTCTCTTACTCACCTACTGGAGAAGACTCTTACAACTCGTAACGAGAAATGTTCCACAGTATCAAGCTTCCACGGAAAAATCTTCTGACATCAGCAAACTGTTGTCAACACTACGACAGTGACTGTCTTCCATCAAGGAGCATGATGGGACGGAAAGAACCTAGAGATGTTAAGGACCTAGAGGGAGGGTACATGAAGGAAGGGTACCTGGAGGAAAACTACTCGGAATAGAGGGTACCTGGAGGGAGGAAAGTGAAGGGAACATGGATGGAGGGAGGGAGGGAACCTGAATAAGGTAATGGCAGGGGAGACGAGGTGGAAACGAGATAATAATAAGTATCTGTCTATCACATTAATGTCACCCAGGTTATGTCCAGAGGGAGAGGGAGGGATAGAGGGGGAGGGAGGGAGAGAGGGAAATGTGGGGAAGAGAGGGAAAGGGGGGTCGAGAGAACAGTGGTGAAGCACAGTTATTCCTGTGTAACGTAAGACTTAGTAAACCCAAGCGTGACCAACTTCCAACCCCCACAACCCCTCACCCCATCCTTCCCCACAACCCCCCCCCATCACCCCATCCTCCCCCACAACCCCCCCTCCCATCTCTCCACCTCCTTCACACAGTAAATACCCCGCACTTCATAGTGTAAGTGTCGAGCACCAGCTCCTGGTTTACCTAGTCCTCTCTACTCGCCTTTATGTGGCTGCAGGGGTCGATTCACAGCTCCTGGCCTCTGTGTAGATGTCCGTGTGTCAAATGGCTAACAGAAGGTACAAAGCACTTCAATAAAAGACAGGGGGAGCGACGAGTACACTAAGAGAACTTGGCAAGCATCAGGGGTCCCTGATATTTCAACTCCCTCCCTCCCTGCATGAAGGGAATTGTCGACCAATCTCTGGCTGTCTTTACCACAATTCGCTAAGTTCCTCAAATCCATTCGTGACCAGCCAGGCTGTGATTCGTACGTGGGACCAGGGCCTATGAGAGGGGGGCTTCAGCCGGTACATTTGTCTGGGGCCCGGCTGTGACTCTCTGAAGGGGCCCCATAGCTACAGACGTTATATTTTGATTTGATTGTGGGAGGGGGTAATTTAAACTATTTTCAGTTTGTTTACAAAAATATTTATATAAAATTCACTTCGACTGGGGCCCTCGGCCTGCCCCCAGGGGCCCCAAAACAGTCTTGCTCCGCCTTGGAAAACTGATCTTATAGGCCCTGCGTGGGGCCAGCAACAGAGTGGTCTACGGAGGTCGACAACCAAGAAATCTGGGCTGGGACCGGGTCAGGGAGGCGATTACTCTGAAAGAAAACGTAAACACGAGACGAGGCAAGATAAGAAGGTGGCTACGGGAGCAGAGGCATCCCTGCTAGTAGACTACGAGACCAGAGGCATCCCTGCTAGTAGACTACTGCTGGAGGTGGCTAAACACGAGACGAGGCAGGCATCCCTGCTATACTAGAAGGTGGCTACGGGAGCAGAGGCATCCCTGCTAGTAGACTACTGCTGGAGGTGGCTACGAGAGCAGAGGCATCCCTGCTAGTAGACTACTGCTGAAGGTGGCTACGGGAGCAGAGGCATCCCTGCTAGTAGACTACTGCTGAAGGTGGCTACGGGAGCAGAGGCATCCCTGCTAGTAGACTACTGCTGAAGGTGGCTACGGAAGCAGAGGCATCCCTGCTAGTAGACTACTGCTGAAGGTGGCTACGGGAGCAGAGGCATCCCTGCTAGTAGACTACTGCTGAAGGTGGCTACGGGAGCAGAGGCATCCCTGCTAGTAGACTACTGCTGGAGGTGGCTACGAGACCAGAGGCATCCCTGCTAGTAGACTACTGCTGAAGGTGGCTACGGGAGCAGAGGCATCCCTGCTAGTAGACTACTGCTGGAGGTGGCTACGAGACCAGAGGCATTCCTGCTAGTAGACTACTGCTGGAGGTGGCTACGAGACCAGAGGCATTCCTGCTAGTAGACTACTGCTGGAGGTGGCTACGAGACCAGAGGCATTCCTGCTAGTAGACTACTGCTGGAGGTGGCTACGGGAGCAGAGGCATCCCTGCTAGTAGACTACTGCTGGAGGTGGCTACGGGAGCAGAGGCATCCCTGCTAGTAGACTACTGCTGGAGGTGGCTACGAGAGCAGAGGCATCCCTGCTAGTAGACTACTGCTGGAGGTGGCTACGAGAGCAGAGGCATCCCTGCTAGTAGACTACTGCTGGAGGTGGCTACGAGAGCAGAGGCATCCCTGCTAGTAGACTACTGCTGGAGGTGGCTACGAGAGCAGAGGCATCCCTGCTAGTAGACTACTGCTGGAGGTGGCTACGAGACCAGAGGCATCCCTGCTAGTAGACTACTGCTGGAGGTGGCTACGAGAGCAGAGGCATCCCTGCTAGTAGACTACTGCTGGAGGTGGCTACGAGACCAGAGGCATCCCTGCTAGTAGACTACTGCTGGAGGTGGCTACGAGACCAGAGGCATCCCTGCTAGTAGACTACTGCTGGAGGTGGCTACGAGAGCAGAGGCATCCCTGCTAGTAGACTACTGCTGGAGGTGGCTACGAGAGCAGAGGCATCCCTGCTAGTAGACTACTGCTGGAGGTGGCTACGAGACCAGAGGCATCCCTGCTAGTAGACTACTGCTGGAGGTGGCTACGAGAGCAGAGGCATCCCTGCTAGTAGGCTACTGCTGGAGGTGGCTACGAGAGCAGAGGCATCCCTGCTAGTAGACTACTGCTGGAGGTGGCTACGAGAGCAGAGGCATCCCTGCTAGTAGACTACTGCTGGAGGTGGCTACGGAGAGCAGAGGCATCCCTGCTAGTAGACTACTGCTGGAGGTGGCTACGAGAGCAGAGGCATCCCTGCTAGTAGACTACTGCTGAAGGTGGCTACGGGAGCAGAGGCATCCCTGCTAGTAGACTCCTGCAGGAGGTGGCTACGGAGAGCAGAGGCATCCCTGCTAGTAGACTACTGCTGGAGGTGGCTACGAGAGCAGAGGCATCCCTGCTAGTAGACTACTGCTGGAGGTGGCTACGGGAGCAGAGGCATCCCTGCTAGTAGACTACTGCTGGAGGTGGCTACGGGAGCAGAGGCATCCCTGCTAGTAGACTACTGCTGGAGGTGGCTACGGGAGCAGAGGCATCCCTGCTAGTAGACTACTGCTGGAGGTGGCTACGGGAGCAGAGGCATCCCTGCTAGTAGACTACTGCTGGAGGTGGCTACGGGAGCAGAGGCATCCCTGCTAGTAGACTACTGCTGGAGGTGGCTACGGGAGCAGAGGCATCCCTGCTAGTAGACTACTGCTGGAGGTGGCTACGGGAGCAGAGGCATCCCTGCTAGTAGACTACTGCTAGAGGTGGCTACGGGAGCAGAGGCATCCCTGCTAGTAGACTACTGCTGGAGGTGGCTACGGGAGCAGAGGCATCCCTGCTATTAGACTCATTTATATCTTTGTGTATATAATCTGTGACATACTTAAGTTAGGTGAGAAATTTGTTCAAGAGAAGGGCGTGGCAGACAAGAGGGGCGTGGCAGACAAGAGGCGGGCGTGGCAGACAGAGGAGGGCGTGGCAGACAAGCCAGAGAGCGTAAATTGCAACACAGACCCAGGATAAACGGCAGTCTCAGTTAAGTATATAAGCCACACGTGGCGAGGTCTGGTAACCCAGAGATAACTCTGAGGCAGACTTAAGCTTAATCCAAGGAGCCTGGTCACAGACCGGGCACTGACTCACGAGACCCTCTCCAGGTTAATCAGAATCAGACCTCTCAAGATAAAGTAAGTATGGGTATAAGAACATAAGAATGGAGTAACACTGCAGAAGGCCTACTGGCCCATACAAGGCTAGTAGGCTACGCGAGAATTTACTGCCGTACACACGACAGGTTAGACAGGTCCAGACCTCTCAAGGTAATGTAAGGATGGGTACACAGGTTTAAAACAAGCAGGTGTTAGGTTTCTTCCGGTGGGGAGAGCACCCAGGTTTAACGTTAAAATGTAACAGTACACTTAACCTCACCTCCAGATAGCATGCGCTACAGTGGCACGCGCTACAGTGGCACGCGCTACAGTGGCACGCGCTACAGTGGCACGCGCTACAGTGGCACGCGCTACAGTGGCACGCGCTACACTGCGTTAATCTGAACGCTGGAAATAATTAAGAAAATTATACACTAGTTTAGGTTCGGTTAAAGATCTAAGCCAATAATTAGACTGAACCGTTAACAGGGAAATAAACAGCCTGTCTATGCTTGGCAACGCGGCCCATAATCTTGCTGTAAGACGTTCCTAATTCTATGTTCATCCTTAGCCAAGGCCATCCACAGGAACAACTAACCACTAACCAATATGTCATTCTTCAGGTCGTATAAACCTTGATAATAAATACCGACAAGTTGGTTTAGAAAGATGCGTCTTCCTTGGTTTGTCTTGGTTTTCAGTGAGCCTTTCTCTCAGAATGTGTCCTCCACAGAGACACCACGGGGCATCTGATGAACTGGGATGAGGCACAACTCGTTCTCACCGAACCAGACCTCAGACGCCGACGGTGTCTAGAAGCCTCGCTAATCGCCGTCACTAACACAATAGAACGTAACACTGGAAATCACAAAATTTCTGAAACATTAGCATACATGATAGTCAGGCTAAGCAGCAACAAACCCAACAACACAGGAGTCGCATCTCATCGTCTACCTGTTCTCATCCCAACATGTCATTCTTCAGGTCACCATCCGTCACTCACACCTCACTCTCCGCTTATACATGTCTTTCTACCTCTGTATGTTAGAAGTGATCAAGGTCCCAGGACCGAAACGTTTTCTAATATGTCCTAGTGTTTGCTTACATGTCTTTCTAAGCCAACCCACAAGAGTAAACACACACACACACACACACACACACTCACAGGTAGTGGAATAGTCTGGCAAGTGACGTAGTGGAGGCAGGAACCACAGTTTTAAGAAGAGGTTTGATAAACCTCCTGGAGCAGGGAGAGAGAGGACCTAGTAATCATCAGTGAAGAGGCGGGGTCAGGAGCTACGAATCGACCCCTGCAACCACACTTAAGGATCCTAATAGATAAGTAAAGTAAAAGGACACAAGTGCAACTAATGTGACATTTTATTGTGGCAACGTTTCGCTCTCCAGGATCTTTATCAAGCCATTACAAACAATACATGGACACAGAGGGTATACATAGGCTAGAAGCAAGTCACTGACTTGTTTTGGTTATCGTACGTAATCTACACATGGTGCTATGTATAATAATTTATGTAATTATTTGTGTATGTGAAACTGAATAATCACACGAGTCAAAGAAAATCAACAGACAATAAAAGTAACGAGCAGGAACATAAGAATGGAGGAACACTGCAGAAGGCCTACTGGCCCATGCAACAAATATCACACCAAGTTGCAATAATCATTCATGTCTTCAAAAAGCCACTGCTGAGCGAAAAGTCTTCAAATAGAGAGACTACAGTGTTGTACACGAGTCTAATTCCTGGTCATGTCAGTATAACACTGTCATAACACTCGCGTCTTGCTGTGATTCTTAACACTATCCCTCACCATCATAAAAACATCTACATAACTTCCCCTCCTCTTCCCCTCTACACCCCACTTCTCTCACCACCATCCTCTTCCCCTCTACACCCCACTTCTCTCACCACCATCCTCTTCCCCTCTACACCCCACTTCTCTCACCACCCTCCTCTTCCCCTCTACACCCCACTTCTCTCACCACCCTCCTCTTCCCCTCTACACCCCACTTCTCTCACCACCCTCTTCCCGTCTACACCCCACTTCTCTCACCACCCTCCTCTTCCCCTCTACACCCCACTTCTCTCACCACCCTCTTCCCCTCTACACCCCACTTCTCTCACCACCCTCTTCCCGTCTACACCCCACTTCTCTCACCACCCTCTTCCCCTCTACACCCCACTTCTCTCACCACCCTCCTCTTCCCCTCTACACCCCACTTCTCTCACCACCCTCTTCCCGTCTACACCCCACTTCTCTCACCACCCTCTTCCCGTCTACACCCCACTTCTCTCACCACCCTCCTCTTCCCCTCTACACCCCACTTCTCTCACCACCCTCCTCTTCCCCTCTACACCCCACTTCTCTCACCACCCTCTTCCCGTCTACACCCCACTTCTCTCACCACCCTCTTCCCGTCTACACCCCACTTCTCTCACCACCCTCTTCCCCTCTACACCCCACTTCTCTCACCACCCTCCTCTTCCCCTCTACACCCCACTTCTCTCACCACCTTCCTCTTCCCCTCTACACCCCACTTCTCTCACCACCTTCCTCTTCCCCTCTACACCCCACTTCTCTCACCACCCTCATCTTCCCCTCTACACCCCACTTCTCTCACCACCCTCTTCCCCTCTACACCCCACTTCTCTCACCACCCTCCTCTTCCCCTCTACACCCCACTTCTCTCACCACCCTCTTCCCCTCTACACCCCACTTCTCTCACCACCCTCTTCCCCTCTACACCCCACTTCTCTCACCACCCTCTTCCCGTCTACACCCCACTTCTCTCACCACCCTCTTCCCCTCTACACCCCACTTCTCTCACCACCCTCCTCTTCCCCTCTACACCCCACTTCTCTCACCACCCTCTTCCCGTCTACACCCCACTTCTCTCACCACCCTCTTCCCCTCTACACCCCACTTCTCTCACCACCCTCCTCTTCCCCTCTACACCCCACTTCTCTCACCACCCTCCTCTTCCCCTCTACACCCCACTTCTCGCACCACCCTCCTCTTCTCTGGTCTTAGCAGTGGCGTGGCATCTTCCCCACACTTGAGGGACCGGACACAGCTTGTTATGTGTTGTGGTTGTGGGAGCCACCTCCGCTCCTTGTCTCCCTTATGGGGAGAGGCAGGAGACAGGGGGACTGTAGGTAGGAGACGGGGAGGAGACGGTAGGAAGGAGACGGAGGTATGGAAGAGGACAAGAGATGAGAGGATAAAAATTATGAAGACCTAAAAGTAACAATATCGGAAAATCTTACATTAACCAACACAACAAAATAACTACGCGAATGAAATCGGAAAATTAAACAAGTTGAATTGAGACGTCAGACCAAATGATACGTCATGACACTATCTAGACGTCAATACTGTTACATCTTTAAAACACATCCCCACACCTTGATGAATGTGTGACCCGGATGTTGTCGATATATGAGGTAACGTAGTGTAGCTGCGTCAGACAAACATCAATAATACCAGTAAACAGCAGCCACAAGTTGCCTTTCTCAAGGCTGAGGGACTGATTACTTCATTTTAACCTCTACACTACTTCATCTGTCTCCAATTTTAATTTACCTCTGTAATCGACTGAAGAAGACTGTGTTGGCCAAGAGAGAGAGCCCTGGAGGCTGTATCACAATAGAGGAGAGATGCAGCAGGTGTGGTCAGAGACAGCCCTGGAGGCTGCATCACAGGAGAGGAGAGATGCAGAAGGTGTGGTCAGACAACCCTGGAGGCTGCATTACGGGAGAAGAGAAATGTAGCAGGTGTGGTCAAAGACACAGCCCTGGAGGCTGCATCACAGGAGAGATGCAGCAGGTGTGGTCAGACAGCCCTGGAGGCTGCATCACAGGAGAGGAGAGATGCAGCAGGTGTGGTCAGACACCGCCCTGGAGGCTGCATCACAGGAGAGATGCAGCAGGTGTGGTCAGACAGCCCTGGAGGCTGCATCACAGGAGAGGAGAGATGCAGCAGGTGTGGTCAGACACCGCCCTGGAGGCTGCATCACAGGAGAGATGCAGCAGGTGTGGTCACACAGCCCTGGAGGCTGCATCACAGGAGAGGAGAGATGCAGCAGGTGTGGTCACACAGCCCTGGAGGCTGCATCACAGGAGAGGAGAGATGCAGCAGGTGTGGTCACACAGCCCTGGAGGCTGCATCACAGGAGAGGAGAGATGCAGCAGGTGTGGTCACACAGCCCTGGAGGCTGCATCACAGGAGAGATATGAGGTATTGCTCTGGAAAGATCTTGCCGATATATATTTAGTCAGGAGAAATATTCCTTGATCGCAACATGCCCCTACGGATTTACCGCCTTACCATATAATAATTAACAATACTCTCTCATTCTCCAGGTGATGTGTGACCCATACTGGTAGAGAGCTCCACATCAGTATAAAAAAAATTCATAAAATTTCGGCGAGGTCAGTATTGGAGTCATTATTAATATCGAGGGGCCGGTGCAGTGACTGATTGCCTCTGCCTTATTGCACTGCTGCAGTGACCCCGTCACCAGCCTGTGAATGCTGCAGTGACCCCGTCACCAGCCTGCGACTGCTGCAGTGACCCCGTCACCAGCCTGCGACTGTTGCAGTGACCCCGTCACCAGCCTGTGACTGATTCCAGAGATGTCTTGCCAATGCCTTCCTGGAACACATCAGTATATATACACCAACACAAAATCCTGAACGAGTTAATTCACGTAAAATGTATATGAACATCTTTGGCCATATATATTTATATCGAAGCTACATTTGGCTGACTAACAGTTTTATCAAACTTCAATATAAACACGACTACGCAAGTCAGATTTAGATTTTAGCTGCCGAAGCAACTAGTTAACTGCGCAACTCTATATCCAGCCTATGAACGGTAGTGCATATTTAAAATATTTACTAAATATATCTGGTATATTTCCATGCCTTTAGACTATGTATGTTATATTGTACATATTCTCTGAGGCAGTAAATATATCTAGCAAGAAATTGACTAATGAAATAGGAAGGGATAGTCTAAGATGGGATTCTGTTGACGATGTGAAGGTAATAAGGAGAATTCAATCGGATGAGGATCACGCAGGACTGTAAAGGGATCTGGATAGGCTGCAAACCTGGGCAAGCAACTGGCTCCTGGAGTCGAACCCCACCAAGTGCAAGTTATCATCTGGTTTACAATTGGGTTTAAAGTAAGAGGTAGTTTATCAAGGTATGGTAATTCTTGCTAACACTGACTGCTGTTCTGTTATTGGGTAGAATTGCTACCAGATAAGCTTCACCCTTTTTAGATGACCTACGTTAACTTGGATAAACAAAGCTTTAACCTAGGTAAATTTATCGTATAAATCTCCAACGTACATCATTCTGAGGGCGATAGTATTCCTAAAAAACAAAGGCACAATATCCTGACTGGAACGTGATAAAACCTCGTTATCTACC